>NW_027208493.1:0-57152 GCF_027789765.1 Dendropsophus ebraccatus | reverse complement strand
AGAGAGGGGGTGCCTGGTATAAAAGTTATCCCCGTACAGGTGGTGGTGACCTTTATCCAGCAGTGGGAAGATCAGTTCCCGGACGATCTCCCCACTAACTCTGAGGACGGGAGGGGGGGAGTGGGTTCATCTGGGGCTGGATTCGGGTGTCCCTTCCTTCATACACTGTAATGGTACGTGCACACTGCGGAATGGCGAAGGATAACCCTTTGTGCATTCCGCAGCTGGCACCCGCCGGCGGACTGATGCAAGGTGTGCGTCTCCGCTCGTGTCACACTCCATTCTATGCACGGGCGGATTCCGCCCTCTGTCCAAAGAATGAACGTGTTCATTCTTTGGACGGACAACGGAATCCGCCCGTGCATAGGATGGAGTCTATGACACGGGTGGAGACGCGCGCCTGCATCAGTCCGCCGGTGGGTGCGAGCTGCGGAATGCACAAAGGGTTATCCTTCGCCATTCCGCAGTGTGCACGTACCCTAAATCTGTAAGAGTACCCTGAGGTACTGTCACAAAGTTGTAGAATTTCACGCCATACCGTGATCTCTTATTGGGACGGTACTGGCGGAAAAGAAGTGTCTGGGGGGCATCGTACGCTACGCTACCCCCAGACACGTCACTGGATGATGATGATGATGATGATGAGGATGAATGGAGGAAAGAAGGATCCCCCCATTGATTCTCACTGGCTGTTTCGGTGTTGGAGGCAATAATAGCATATGCGTCCGACGCCGAAAACACCCTGGGGGCCATCTTTATACGGGGACTAGTATATGGGGTATGTAAATGTTTATTGTAAAACTTTATTTCATGTAGTGTAGTGTAATGTAGTTTTTATTGACAGTAAGAAAATAATATCCCTACGCCAAGAAAGGAGCTGCTGATAAATGCCGCACTTATGTGCGGCACTTATCAGCAGACAGTGGCGGTAGGATATAGGGGGAAAAACGCTCCTACGCCAAAAAGGAGGAGTTGCTGATCAGTGGCGCACTTACGTGCGATGCTGATCAGTACTCAGCGACGTTAGGGCGCAAAAAAATTAAAAAAAAAAAAATCTTTTTAACCCAAAGCAACTGATCAGTGAATGATATTCACTGATCAGCCGCTAGGGGGCAGTAGAGAGAAGATTGCCGGAGATTACCGAGGCCCGCCGAACACGAGGACCCGAGTGTTTCCGAAGATTTCCAACGATGGACGAACGAACCCGGAAGCGGCGCGAAGAAGACGCGAGGACGGCGCGGACCGCAGATCTTCGCTCCGGACGGCCAGATCAGGTGAGTATGGTACACTTGCACCACACACACCTGTTCTGCACCTCTCAGCTACCTAGCTGGGGGGTGCAGAACCCGGCAAATCTGTTTTTTACAGTATGATCGCCGTAATGGGCCGGCCGGTACTGGCCGGCCTATCACGGCGATCGTGGGGATGGCACCGCGGCCATCTTTAGTGGGGACACTAATGGCGATTGGTGCTATCTCGGACAGCACCAATCGCCATTACTTTCCGGGTCACCGATGACCCAGAAAGCTGAATTTAGCTGCTATATGCTGATCTGTATAGATCAGCATATAGCAGCAATCGTCGGCATGGGAGGGGTTAATCACCCCCCGTGCCGACGAGCAGAGATGGCCTGCTATACATTATAGCAGGCCATCTTCCCCGACCGCTGTGTGTGAAAACACAGCGATCGGGGAAACATCGGGCGTACGTATACGCCCGTTTGCGTTTAAAGCCCACCCTGCGGGGGCGTATACGTACGCCCGATGTCGTTAAGGGGTTAAGAGCGACCTGGGTCCCTTTAAGAGCGACCTGGGTTCCGTTAAGAGTGACCTGGGTCCCTTCAAGAGCGACCTGGGTTCCGTTAAGAGTGACCTGGGTCCCTTCAAGAGCGAAGGGACCCACGTCGCTCTTAAAGTGACCCAGGTCGCTCCTAAAGGGACCCATGTCGCTCTTAAAGGGACGGGAGCCAAGTTGCTCTTAAAGGGATGGAACCCAAGTCGCTCTTAAAGGGACGGCACCCAGGATTAAAGTTAAATGGAAGTCACTGGTAAAGGGGCGCTCTTTTCAAGCACTATGTATTTCCCTGGAAATGCAAATCTAGTATTTTATTGTAATCCGTATTCTTCTTCTTCCAGCCATTTTTCTGCGATTAATACAGCCCGCACCGCTTTGCGTACAGACTCCGTTCAGACTGCGTTTCGAAGCCCTCAGTGGTCACAGGTGTGCTATCTATTTTCGGTTTTGATCGGATTTGTCATTTTTAAGAAATTTACATTTAAAGACCCGTAAATTCCCATTGAAAATAATGGCCCATTGGAAATAATGGCCACACTGTAAACGCTAACAGCCGATCACAGCACATATGTAAATAGCTGAAATATAGCAGCCAATAGAAGTTCTAAGGTCCTGTCAGGCAATGTATCACAACATTCATACAGTCACATGTCCACTATTGGCCAATAGAAGACGTAGAAGATGGAAGGTCCTTAACGATTTTGTCTCACTGACATGAGTAAGATTGTCATGGTAACCGAGCAATGATCTTTACCATTATAAGTAGCAGAGTTCAGTCAGTAAAATAGCAGAGCTGAGGGGACGGTACCCAAGCTGCGCTTAAAGGGACGGTACCCAAGCTGCTCTTAAAGGGACGGTACCCAAGCCGCTCGTAAAGGGACGGTACCCGAGTTGCTCTTAAAGGGACAGTACCCAAGTCCCTCTTTAAGGGGCATTACATGAGTCACTCTTAAAGGGACGTTACCCAAGCCGCTCTTAAAGGGACAGCACCCGAGCCGCTCTTAAAGGGACGTTACCCTAGCCGCTCTTAAAGGGATGGTACCCAAATCGCTCTTAAAGGGGCGGTACCCAAGCCGCTCTTAAAGGGTCAGTACCTAAGCTGGTCTTCAAAGGGTGGTACCTAAGTCACTTGTAAAGGTAGAGTACTTAAGCTGGTCTTAAAGGGACAGTATATAGGTCATTCAAAGCGTTGTCACCAAAGTCCCTCCTTAAGCAACTGTACCAAAGTTGCTCTTAAAGGGACTATACTAAAGTTGCTCTTAAAGGGACTGTACCAAAGTCGCTCTTAAAGGGAGAGTATCAAGGGTTAAAGTTTCTCTTAAAGAGAAGTCACTGTTAAAGGGGCGCTCTTTTCAAGCACTATGTATTTCCCTGGAAATGCAAATCTAGTTGTTTACTGTAATAGCGCATGTTGAAACGATCAGCCGACATCGTGCTGGTCTTTCAACATGCTGAAAAATCATGATTATGTCAGTGACACTCTGCTGTGTGTCGCCCTTTGTAATAAGAACCGGGGCAGCACACCGCCACTGACTTCAATGGGCAGCCCCAATGACCTAAAGATCATTCAGGAAGCTCCTCCCGCTGCTCTCCGCCTGCTCTGTGTGTGTAATAGCACAGGCAGCGAGCACTGAGCTGACAGGTCGGCGCATGCTTTCCCCGAAAATCATGCCGTTTAATACCTGTGTAACCATTGCTGGACTAATCTGAGGGCGATATCTTTTTGCTGACAGGGGCTACAGCACTGGTGTCCCTGCAGTGTGAGGATACATGTAGGTTAGAACACTGCATGGTTTCCTTGTCTATAATAGATACCATACAAACTGACAGGACCTGAAATTACAGGGCCTATAAGCATATACTAGAAGTAATGGAGATAAATGGTGCCCAATCATAGGCCAGTGTTTACTGCTAGAGCTCTCTAAGCTGCACTGTTATTGGCTGCTATAGGCAGCCAATCACAGGCCAGCTTTCATTGCTAAAGTGCTATAAGCTGCACTGTGATTTGTTGCTATAGGCAGCCAATCACAGGGCAGCTTTCACTGCTGGAGCACTATAAGCTGCACTGTGGTTGCTAGGCAGTTGTTAGCAACACAGCAAAGCAGCACCGACGTAGAGCAGCTTGAAACAAGATATCATGGAGCCTGAGAGCCAGACTATGGTATGTATACATTTTACCATTAGTAACCACCCATTGTCACTGGGGGCCTGTATCCTGCAGGGGGCGGTAGTCATCATGGTAAAAGTTCTGATAGTGGTTTTGGATGTTTCCTACACTGACTGTGATGCGGCTGAGGACACAACTGCTCTGCTGTCATGATGAGAGAACTGGCTGCAGCTTCGCTCTATTAGGGGTCTCTGTAATGACGCCATTCATGTAAGCGGGATGCAGCGGTGCTGAATCAGGTCGGCTCTCCTGCCTCTCCTGCTGGGGTTACACACACCACTAATTTTCTGTGCAGAAACTCTCACATGACTTAGAGATAATATTCCTTGTCCCCACATAATCCCTTTATAATGTGACACTATATTATTATATTGATGTATTTTCTTTCTGATTCATATAAAGGTGGTTGGTGAGGACCCTACTAACCGCTGTCATGTTGTGGAGTGAGAAATAAGAGGTGTCTGGATGCAAGCACAGGACGCAGAACACACAGGTAAGGGAGATCTCCTTTATTTGCTGCATGGATGTCCTGTGTGCAGTGAGAGCCGTTTCCCATTGATCTCAATTAGGGTCCATTTACACAGAAAGATTATCTGCCAAAGATTTGAAGCCAAAGCCAGGTATGGATTTGAAAAGAGGAGAAATCTCAGGCTTTCCCATATGACCTGATCTCTGTTTATCATCTGTTTCTGGCTTTGGTTTCTAATCTTTGGCAGATAATCTGTCAGGTAATCTTTCTGTGTAAATGGACCCTTAGGGCCCTTTTACACAGAAAGATTATCTGACAGATTATCTGGCAAACATTTGAAGCCAAAACCAGGAACAGACTATAAACAGAGATCAGGTCATGCAGAAAAGCCTGGAATTCCTCCTCTTTTCAAATCCAGTCCTGGCTTTGGCTTCAAATCTTTGCCAGATAATCTGTCAGATAATCTTTCTGTGTAAAAGGGCCCTTAGTTTCAATGGGTGTTGGTTTTCATGGTGGAAATACAATTATATGGACACTGAGTAGCCTCAACTTTATCAGTTCAGTAGTGTAGCACTATAGCTAGAGATGAGCAAATCTACAGAAGGAACAAAGTGAATAATTCTTATCGGGATCCTGCTCATCAGGCTGCAGACTTTGAAGTTAGTAACCCCTTGGTGTACGCCTCGGCAAAGGGACAAGGGGGGGGGGAGGCACCGCAGCAAGGTGGGGAGGGGGTGTGGCCTCCTCCCGCTCCTGATTTACTAAGGTTTACATCAGGGGCTTTAAGACTTGATAAATGACCCCCTCTGTGTATGAAGCATATCCGAGTCCATTATTTTTTATATCCTACAGTTTTAATTGCTTGTATGCCTTAAGGTTTGGTGAATAAACATATATGTGGTGGAGGGTGGCGCCATCTTTCTCTACTCTATTGTGGATTATTATACCTGTACGCTGGGACTTGTGAGCATCACCACACTACTAATTCAGACACTGTGTTTCTATGTTCCAAGCTTTATATGGATATATTCCCTATGATAGGCCATCAATTTCAGATTGTTAGTGGTCCGATTCTTACCATGAGGCGGTTACCTTTCTTTACCAGACACAAAGCTGTAGTTTCAGTAGTGGCTGTGCCTGATATTGTAGCTCAGTCCCATTGACCTGAACTGTAATACCAGGCACAGTGGCTACTAAAACTTTAGAGCTGATTTGATATAAATGGTATATGTTAGGAATACTATAGTCCTGGAATAACCATTTAATTACCATATCACAATTGTATCCTGATTCCCACTCCGCAGGCCCAAATGTAAGGGTTGTGAAAGGTTACTTCCAAGTGTACTAGTGCCCACGACAGAGATACATTTCTTTACACTCAAATTGGTCGGTCCCTGTCTCCATTAGGGCTCATAATGAAATGAAACATGCCATTACAATAATTTGTGGAACACACACACTGTAAAGAGTCTTATGGCACCAAATCTTTCCAGTATTAACACATTTTACATCAAATAACTCATAAAACTCAACAATTCTCATAAAAGCATCAGACTACAATTTCTTTATTATCTGAGAGTGGATGGGAAGATTATAGTTTGTTATATGGCGCCATCTACTGGTAAGGTTTCACTATGCAGGTCATGTTTTATTTTCAGTTAATAAATATTAAACCATTTTTCATCTGTATTTGTATGTATGAATCATCAGAAAAATATAATTACCCCATGACTTGTCTTAAGTCTCATTCTCATCTCCGATAAGATTTTGGTCATGGGCCCTGGACACCTAGTTGACTATAATAGCACCCGTCAGGTTTCCAGAATGGTGTCCTGCGTTTCAATAGACAATGTAATCCTGCATGCTGTGCTGTTTAGACCAGGATGTTGCCAGATTCTGGAAACCTCTAAGGCAGATGTGAATGAGGCCTCAGACCACCAATATATACACTGATACAGTAAATCTACAAAGCTTAAGAAGCAAATGAATGCCAGTAGGGTCTTTGGTATTTGGTCACACACAGCACACTTTTATTGAAACAGCTCAAGAATACAGTTGATTCTCAAACA
The DNA here is from genome assembly GCF_027789765.1 of Dendropsophus ebraccatus. Classification (NCBI taxonomy): domain Eukaryota; kingdom Metazoa; phylum Chordata; class Amphibia; order Anura; family Hylidae; genus Dendropsophus; species Dendropsophus ebraccatus. Next base: position 50,653 of record NW_027208493.1, on the reverse strand, counting down.
GTAATACTATAGTTCATGTCCTCACATCCAAGTCCTGTTCAGTACAGCTACACGTGCACCAGTAGTCTGGAGGTGGCCCTTGCAGCCTGCAGCATAGACCACTGGGGTGGCTAGCCCCTACCTAGATCTCTAGCAAGCAGTCTAGGAAATACAAAAGCCATTTATTATTTTTTGTGAGTGTGTGTGGAGGGAGGGTCAGAGCCCATGGCAGCTCTTCTGGTCATACTTTATCTTAGCTGCTGCTTCAACTATCCCCTCTAGCCATCACCCTGTGATAGCCAACCAACACACAATGGTCTCTCATCCTGCAAATATTTTCTTAAAGCAGGCAGGGTTTCTCCAATTTCTTAGGCACAAGGACCAACAGAAGACTGTATTAGGGAAATACAGTTATAATACTTCAGAGCCTATACACAGTGACCGATTAAATGCACCCTGGGCCCTCCAATGCACAGGTACACTGGCGCGGGACTGCTGGGCTACACACGACCCCGCCCCCTGTACCCATGACCCTGGCGGGGGGGGGGGGGGGGGGCCTCTCCAATAAGACTCAACACACAGGCGTATTTTGTTGGATGGTGGTCGACCACAGCTATTTATCATTTGTTTATTTTGTCTTAAAACCGGGCAAATTGCCAACTTCCACTGACACGTAAGCGCCTCCAGGCGAACATTTTCCAACGGGTATGCCGGCCGCCGAACACTGACGGGCATGACCACCGGATCCACCAGATACCACACCTCCAGCTGTGACTTAGTATAACTTTTCACTAAAACAAAAGGAAACAACATCAATACAAGGAACCCCAAAACTTGAACCACACCTGCAATAAGGGCGGGAGGGAGGGCTGCTTGTACTCCTGGCTGCTGGTAAAGAGGGCTGCTCCCGGAAGCCCCGCCCCCCTTATACATCACGCCCGCATCCTATAGGCCAGCAGCACGTCCCGGAGGCGGTGCCGTGCTGCACCATGTGACCCCCCGTGCACCAATGAATGAACTAACACTCTTCTCCACGGCATCACTGAGGCCCCCCCGTGAGTCTCCATTAACCCCTGCCGCTCCACTAAACGCCCCGCAGTCCCTGCCACCTTCCTTAGGCAGCTCTGTGCCCTAAAGACTCTAAAGTGATGAGCTCGCTCGTAACAGTGCGTCCTGTGTGCATTCTCTATATAGTAAATGGCCCCCAGTGTAGTCCCCTTTAGTAGATGGTGCCCAGTGTAGTCCCTCCTTTAATATATGGCCCCCCAGTCAGTAGATTGCCCCCAGTGTAGTCCTCCCATCAGTATATGGCCCCATTGTATTCCATTATTTAGTAGATGGTCCCCTGTGTAATTCCCCTTCGGTCCATGGCCACCAGTGTCATTCCCCTTTGGTAGATGTGGCCGATTATCGTTCCGTGTAATAAACACAACGATCAGCTGATGATCGTTGTCATCGTCTGATCGTTGATATAGGTTTTGACCTATAATTGTCGGGCGCTGACCGCGCATCGCTACGTGTAATAGCGGTGCACGGCCGGCGGCTGACGATATACATTACCTATCCAGGGTGCAGGGCTCCTCTTCTGCTTCTCCCCGAGTCCCGCACGCTCCAGCTCCAGAGCAGCCTGTCTGAGCTGACAGGCCGCGCAGCCAATTACTGGGACCCCCGTGGCCAGTCATTGGCTGAGCAGCAGAAGAGTAGCCATGCACCCTGCATAGGTAATGTATACTAGTTAAAGGAGAAGTCCGGCCAAAATTAATTTTTGATATGTTGTTACTTATGAAAAGTTATACAAATTTCTAATGTACATTAATTATGGGAAATGCACATATACTGCTATTTCCCTTAATTTAGTAGATCAGGAAGTGTTAGAAATATCTCTGAAGAAGTGACGTCACGACCCAGGGTGTAATTCCTATGGAGTGTCCAGCAGGGGGCGCTCTCTATATAGAAGTCTATGGGACTTTATTGTTTCTATGGGTTTCTATGTAATGTAATGTAATGTAATGTAATGTAATGTAATGTAGTGTACAGTGCTTTATTGAATGAATACATCTATGGAATACTTTGGGGAGCAAGTGTCCTTGCTCCCCAAAGTATTGCATAAATGTATTCATTCAATACATTCAATACACAGTAAGCCCGCCGATCCGCCGCATTTCCGCCGCATTCCCGCCGATCCGCCGCATTCCCGCCGATCCGGACCATATACATTGAACTACAGCTCCCATCATCTGCTTCTAGTATGAACAGGTGATGGGAGCTGTAGTTGGGTAAGGGATATGACATGCCGCCGGGCGCAGGGGGGAGCCGCTCAGTACACAGGAGCGCTCCCCCCTCCTCCTCCTCCTTCCGGGATAACTTCCGCCTATACCAATGCTGAGTCCCTGCCTTGCCGCCGCTCTCCGCTCACATATACCGGCTCCCGGCACCAGCGCGGACACCAGGATGCATCGGGAGCCGGTATGTATGGGGGTGAGAGCGGAGAGCGGCGGCCAGGCAGGGACTCAGCAGTGCTATAGGCGGAAGTTATCACGGAAGGAGGAGGAGGAGGGGGGAGCGCTCCTGTGTACTGAGCGGCTCCCCCCTGCGCCCGGCGGCATGTCATATCCATTACCCAACTACAGCTCCCATCACCTGTTCATACTATAAGCAGATGATGGGAGCTGTAGTTCAATGTATATGGTCCGGATCGGCGGAAATGCGGCGGATCAGCGTGTGGCGGATCGGCGGAAATGCGGCGGATCGGCGGGCTTACTGTGTATTGAATGTATTGAATGAATACATTTATGCAATACTTTGGGGAGCAAGGACACTTGCTCCCCAAAGTATTCCATAGATGTATTCATTCAATAAAGCACTGTACACTACATTACATTACATTACATTACATAGAAACCCATAGAAACAATAAAGTCCCATAGACTTCTATATAGAGAGCGCCCCCTGCTGGACACTCCATAGGAATTACACCCTGGGTCGTGACGTCACTTCTTCAGAGATATTTCTAACACTTCCTGATCTACTAAATTAAGGGAAATAGCTCTATATGTGCATTTCCCATAATTAATGTACATTAGAAATTTGTATAACTTTTCATAAGTAACAACATATCAAAAATTAATTTTGGCCGGACTTCTCCTTTAAGCAAGGGCTGCAAGGACATCGGGAACGATGTCCCTGCAGCCCTTGTTTAACGATAATCGGGCCGTGTAATAGGCCCTGTAAACGAGCGCCGATCTAGCAGATTCACAGCTATTCGGCCCATGTAATACCACCCATCGGCCCATGTAATACCACCCTAAGAGTTGTGCCTTACACCAGCACAACCTACTTAGGAGAGAGTTCTATGTGCTTTCACACAGTATACAGCCTTACCCAGTGTAACACCACACACACACACACAGTATACAGCCTGACCCAGTGTAACACCACACACAGTATACAGCCTGACCCAGTGTAACACCACACACACACACACAGTATACAGCCTGACCCAGTGTAACAGACACCACACACACACACACACACACACAGTATACAGCCTGACCCAGTGTAACACCACACACACACACACACAGTATACAGCCTGACCCAGTGTAACAGACACCACACACACACACACACAGTATACAGCCTGACCCAGTGTAACAGACACCACACACACACACAGTATACAGCCTGACCCAGTGTAACAGACACCACACACACACACACACACACACACACACACTTACTTATTACAAAGAAACTCCTGGTTGTCAGCAGACAGCAGCCTCTTCCCTCCCTCCTCCATCTTCCTCCTGGTCCTGGCACTGGGTTCTTCTGTCCCTCCCCCTCCTCCCATGCAGGCTCACTGCAGTTTTGCTTCTACCTTCATCCAGGTGGGCACCGGGTTCTTCCTCCACTCCTCCCCCGACAGCAGAGGACAGCAGATAGGGGAGGAAACAGGGCCCCAGACTGCTGGCTGCAATGAGGCACAGACTCTGTCAGCTCTGCCTCACCAGCTTCCTCTGACCGCTGCGATGCGTCCCGCCCACCTGGAGCAGCGTACAGCCACAGCTCACGCAGGACAGGGGGGGGGGACTCCAGGGAGAGCGCGCCACAGCAGCACATCACTCAGGGGCCCACTGGGCCCCGAAAGTGATGTGCTGCTGTGTAACCTCATACATAGTAATAATGTGGGCGGCATGGGCCCCCCGGAGCCTCGGGCCCCGGGCGGCCGCCCATACCGCCTATATTATAATCCGCCACTGGCAGTTACTCCCCCCCAGCATCCCCCATGTGTGCAGTCAGCCCTCATCATCCCCCATGTGTGCAGTCAGCCCTCATCATCCCCCATGTGTGCAGTCAGCCCTCATCATCCCCCATGTGTGCAGTCAGCCCTCATCATCCCCCCTGTGTGCAGTCAGCCCTCATCATCCCCCATGTGTGCAGTCAGCCCTCATCATCCCCCATGTGTGCAGTCAGCCCTCATCATCCCCCATGCCCCCCCCCCACCGAGTATAGGATGACGGAAAGCTGGATGACCTCTATCATTCTGATTACAGGATCCTGGGAAAGCTGGGTGACCTCTATCATTCTGATTACAGGATCCTGGGAAAGCTGGGTGACCTCTATCATTCTGATTACAGGATCCTGGAAAAGCTGGGTGACCTCTATCATTCTGATTACAGGATCCTGGGAAAGCTGGGTGACCCTGATCATACTAAGTATAGGACCCTGGGCTAGCTGGATGACCCCATTATACTGCCTACAAGATGGTGGGAAAGCTGGGTGATCTCCCCACCCTTCCCCAATGTAACCTTCAGGGCCTAGTGAACAGTATACAGAGAGGGACACACACACACACTACTGTTCAGGGCCTGGTGCCCATAAAGTACCCCCACCCCCCTGCACATATGGGCTCCAGGCCCTGAACAGCACAGGGGCACACTAGGGCATAGACAATACATGAAGAGGGAAGGGTGGGGGGGATACTGTATACTCTTCAGGGACTTAAAAGATGACACCCCATACACACACACGAGGCTACGCCCCCATAACTTTGGCTCCGCCCCCTCCACCCGCAGAGGGGGGGGGGCTTTCCCTTACCTACAACATGCAGGGCAGTCCTCCTCCAGGCCCAGGCAGGTGCAGGAAGGGGGCGGTCTGTCCTCTCTTCCCCTGGCAGTAGGCGGCCCTCACAGCTCCTTGCTTCATTGGAGGAGCAAAGAAGCTGCATGAGTGCTTGCCCCACTGCTAAAGTGAAGAGTTGACTGAGGTGAGCTCTCCTCCCCCCCATCCCCTCGCGCGTCATTGGCCCCGCCCTCTGCGACCGTGGCCCCGCCCACTTTCAGACGCGATTAGAATTTTTATTTTTTTTTACTGCTCTTATGTTCGGTTTATGGCGCCCCCTAACTTCTAGCGCCCCGTGCCGCCGCCCGGCTGGCACGGTGCTAGAAACGGCCCTGATGGAGGTAAATGCCACCCAATCACAGGCCAGCATTCACTACTGAAGCACTATAAACTGCACTGTGATTGGTTGCTATAGGCAGCCAACCACAGACCAGCATTCACTACTGGAGCACTATAAACTGCACTGTGATTGGTTGCTACAGGCAGCCAATCACAGGGCAGCTTTCACTGCTGGAGCACTATAAGCTGCACTGTGATTGGTTTCTAGGCAGTTGTTAGCAACACAAAAAGCCGCGTCGACGTAGAACAGCTGGAAACTAATAGTTGGAAACAAGCTATCATGGAGCCTGAGAGCCAGACTATGGTATGTATACATTTTACCATTAGTAACGACCCATTGTCACTGGGGTCCTGTATCCTGCAGGGGGCGGTAGTCATCATGGTAAAAGTGCTGATATTTGTTTTGGATGTTTCCTACACTGACTGTGATGCGGCTGAGGACACAACTGCTCTGCTGTCATGATGAGAGAACTGGCTGCAGCTTCGCTCTATTAGGGGTCTCTGTAATGACGCCATTCATGTAAGCGGGATGCAGTGGTGCTGAATCAGGTCGGCTCTCCTGCCTCTCCTGCTGGGGTTACACACACCACTAATTTTCTGTGCAGAAACTCTCACATGACTTAGAGATAATATTCCTTGTCCCCACATAATCCCTTTATAATGTGACACTATATTATTATATTGATGTATTTTCTTTCTGATTCATATAAAGGTGGTTGGTGAGGACCCTACTAACCGCTGTCATGTTGTGGAGTGAGAAATAAGAGGTGTCTGGATGCAAGCACAGGACGCAGAACACACAGGTAAGGGAGATCTCCTTTATTTGCTGCATGGATGTCCTGTGTGCAGTGAGAGCCGTTTCCCATTGATCTCAATTAGTTTCAATGGGTGTTGGTTTTCATGGTCAACAGACAAATAATATGGACACTGAGTAGCCTAAACTATATCAGTTCAGTAGTGTAGCGCTATAGTTAGAGATGAGCGAATCTACAGTAGGAACGAAGCCAATCGCTTCATTCCTATCAGGATTCAGCTCATCAGGCTGCGGGCTTTGGAGTCTGCTCCGCTCTGTGCTGCTCCTCCCCGGGTGCTGGGAAAAGATGGATCCAGTCCTGGGAAACTGGGAGAAGTTTCCTAGGACTGGATCCATCTTTTCCCAGCACCTGGGGAGGAGCGGCACAGAGCGGAGCAGACTTCAAGGTCTGCAGCTTCATGAGCAGAATCCTGATAGGAATGAAGCAATTAGCTTCCTTCCTGCTGTAGATTTGCCCATCTCTACCTCTAGCCATTTGGAAGTCATGTGAGCATAATTAACAAATCACAACAAAACTTAATAGCCCTTTTACACAGGCTGATATTGTCTGGAGTGTCGCTAGAAACACTCCTGCAGCGATAATCGACCTGTGTAAAAAGTGACAGCAATCAGCCGAAGACCGATCAATTGCCTGGTTATCAGCTGATCGTCTGTTAAGGACCTGCTTTAGGGTAGCTTTACACCTACTGGATTTGCAGAGGATTTCACGCTGCGAGTTTGCAGCGAAATCCACTGTGAATCCAGGTACAGTGAAGTTGAGGGTGTCACATACCTGCAGCTGAATTTTAATTCTGCTGCTAGTATGTGATCTGGTCCTTTAATCCCCCGCATCCCGCCTCTAGCAGCCCCTGGCCTGCAGCATACATTACCTGCTCAGCGTCATGGCTGCGTGTGAGGGAGCCTAACACACAGCCGCGGCTTCGAGCAGGTAATGTATGCTCCCGGCGGGGGGGTTAAAGGGGCCGCATTCCGTATCCGCAGTGGAATAAAAATTGGAGACAACCGTCTGCAGCTTCGGCTCGACTTTCCCTTTCCTTTGAGTGGCCCCTCAATGTTATGGAAACGGGCGGAGGACATTGTCTCTATTAGAAAGGGCTCCCCTGTGATGCTGAGACACTTTGGACTCCACCACTACTAGAAGGCCTAGCGGGATGGTGATTTCCCTGAACCTAGACCCGGAGTGGACTCTGTGCCTTAGCACCCCATGGGCTAACTGTATTTTCCCGTAGGCTTTCCTGATACATGTGTTCTCAATGTGGTTAACTTATTGGCCAATGTAAATGTTCTATTGAAACATAACGAATGCAGAGCATGGGTTTTAGATACAAATACAGGAAGACATCAATGATAGATATCAAGGAAAAATTCCTTAAAACCTTCAATACTGTTAGAAATTTCCAGAGTGGCCTGAATATTCCTCTTATCATTAGAGAAGGATCTGTTTGGATTGGTTACTAGGAGATCTCCCATATATCTGAGTTTGCTGTCTGCTATCGGGGTGAATAACAGATCAATATTTCAATTGCATCTACAGTTTTCTATCTGTCATAGAGGTTAATAAAGGATAACTACATGCATTTTACCTACTGTAGTTCTAATGGTTTGTATGAGTATAATAAAATGAAGGTTCACAAAGGGGTACATAGAGGAAAAAATGGTAAAAAGAAAGTAGGGAAGGGGGATAATGAGATTACATTTGGACAAAGCAATTAATTGTAATTTAGTTCTGTTAATGAGTTTTCATAATATAACTAATCATTTAATTGATGTCCAGTTGTCCATGAGTGCAGTAATGCAATGAAACGTCACCATGTGTGAACATATCCTAAATTACCCCTGTGCATTTTAGATAATTACGAGAGAACTTTGAGTTTATGACCTCAAAACTTTGTGAAGTCCTTGCCTATCATTACTGCATACATTAAGTTGTCTCCAATTTGTTGTCTCTTTACATTATGGGAACAACCACGTAGCAATCCCCCCTCAATAGGACAACATGCAAACCGTTCACCCTCGCCAATGTCACAATAAAGGCAAACCAGAAGGGTTCTGGAAGTGGAAGACAAAGTCTGATCTTTCTGTCTAGCTTTTCTTTTTGATGTTCTGTCTGATCTGAGAGTAACTTGTTCCTGTATACCCTGTATCAACTCATTTGACTTGAATTCCTAGTGCATACCAATATAGGGGGCAGCCAGTGGACGCCATTACTATCGCCAGTACACAGGATGCTCTTGGGTTATTTATGTATATCACCATGCAGTACTTTTTAGTTATCTATTGAGCATTCTCCTGTTATATCCTATATTTGTATATGTACCGTTATGCTGCTATGTATTTCGCACTTTATATTTATTGGTATTTTCAGCAGTAGTCCACAGAGAGCAGCCTCCTTACTCTTGCTGTTTGTATCATTATTTCCAGTCATGGATCATTGTATATTCATTTTCAGTGTATGTTTTTAATCAATAAAACATATATGATGTTATTTTGTAAAAATGTTGAGGTTCAGCATTTTTTCTTTTTGGTGGCGTTTGAATTCGTTGTAACCTAACTACTGATGGGGCCATAGGTCACCTTCATTATTAATTCTCAAATACCCCACTCCTAATCCACCTCAATAATCCTATATACATTGAAGCATATATGACTTAGCAATGTTGACATATGAAATGTTACACTTCCTTAACTGTCCAGTAGCTTCAAAAAATGGCCAAGTGAGAACCAGGGGATACTTCTTTATTCTCAAATCAAATTTTTAACCAGTTTAGATTGTAGGCCTTTTTGCCTCTGCTGTTTGCCATTTCGATTGTGTGACCTGCAATGAATCCGCCTACCCTGATCTTCTGCTTATCTGACTACAATACCCCTCCCATCCCTGATACTGCATTCACTCCTCCTGCTGACAGTCCGGCTTGCTGTCTAGGCATATGTAGCCTGTTCCCCGGAGCCTTGCACCGACTCCTTCTGGTCCTTGGGGGCCAGTTGCTGCTCACACCGGGACCACACTTGTGGAGCGACCTGGTGTCCTCTAGCCGCAGAAGTCCAGCTTCCGCATCCTGGAGCAGGATAAAGGGTGAAGACCTAGAGGGCACTTAGACTCCGCTCCCTGGTGTGGCCCAAAGCCAAACCGGTTGAGTAGCACAGCGAGTCCACACTCGCTGTCCATTACACTATCACTATACACTATATTTTTTTGGTCCTGATAATTCTACAATATTTGCAGAAACTTTATTGTCAGGACAGAGCTATCTACACCCCCACTGGCACATGTGACACTAGACCTGTTCATGATCCTTTGTCTTAGGCAGCTCATTCTTCTCCTCTACAGAATCTACCCTGCTGCTCGATATGTCTATGGCTAGCCTTACAGAGTACCAAATAGCTGTTGGTGAAGTTACCATTTTCAAAATGCTTGAGAGTCCCAGCTTTGTGATTAGGTATGGGCTAATGACCTCATTGTCTCCTCCTATGCTTGAAACTCATTCATTCCTCTGGTCAGCAAGATAGTCGTCCTTTGCTGTAAGGGCTTGTCCCTCACTTGCTTCATTCTGCAATTAGATGGATTTGACTATGAGCACTGACTATGAGAGTGTGTATTTAAATGCATATATAGTCCACACAATGTACTGTTAATTTTTGCTACTGGTGCTGCTTCCACTGCGATCCGAAAGTAGATTCAAGGCCCTGTGGGACAAACAGATTGCTGCTGTTTTTACTGTCCTCTAAAATTTGCTATCCTCTAACTTTAAAGGTCACTGAGACTCCCGCTCCTAGGATCTGTAATGATGTGCCATATATGCACTATTACCACATCCAACAAATATTCACTCCTGCATAAAAGCATTCTCTACTAATTTTCTGCACCATAGGTCTTCATAGTTTCTTCTTGTAATTACCTTGTAGATGCCATAGCTGATACACAAAACAGCTTATGAATTAACATTATTTTAGAAAAAAAAAAGAAAATACAGGATGGAAACAACCGTCTGCAGCTTCGGCTCGACTGTCCCTTTCCTTTGAGTGGCCCCTCAATGTTATGGAAACGGGCGGAGGACATTGTCTCCATTAGAAAGGGCTCCCCTGTGATGCTGAGACAGTTTGGACTCTGCCACGACTTGAAGGCCTAGCGGGATGGTGATTTCCCTGAACCTAGACCCGGAGTGGACTCTGTGCCTTAGCACCCCATGGGCTAACTGTATTTTCCCGTAGGCTTTCCTGATACATGTGTTCTCAATGTGGTTAACTTATTGGCCAATGTAAATGTTCTATTGAAACATAACGAATGCAGAGCATGGGTTTTAGATACAAATACAGGAAGACATCAATGATAGATATCAAGGAAAAATTCCTTAAAACCTTCAATACTGTTAGAAATTTCCAGAGTGGCCTGAATATTCCTCTTATCATTAGAGAAGGATCTGTTTGGATTGGTTACTAGGAGATCTCCCATATATCTGAGTTTGCTGTCTGCTATCGGGGTGAATAACAGATCAATATTTCAATTGCATCTACAGTTTTCTATCTGTCATAGAGGTTAATAAAGGATAACTACATGCATTTTACCTACTGTAGTTCTAATGGTTTGTATGAGTATAATAAAATGAAGGTTCACAAAGGGGTACATAGAGGAAAAAATGGTAAAAAGAAAGTAGGGAAGGGGGATAATGAGATTACATTTGGACAAAGCAATTAATTGTAATTTAGTTCTGTTAATGAGTTTTCATAATATAACTAATCATTTAATTGATGTCCAGTTGTCCATGAGTGCAGTAATGCAATGAAACGTCACCATGTGTGAACATATCCTAAATTACCCCTGTGCATTTTAGATAATTACGAGAGAACTTTGAGTTTATGACCTCAAAACTTTGTGAAGTCCTTGCCTATCATTACTGCATACATTAAGTTGTCTCCAATTTGTTGTCTCTTTACATTATGGGAACAACCACGTAGCAATCCCCCCTCAATAGGACAACATGCAAACCGTTCACCCTCGCCAATGTCACAATAAAGGCAAACCAGAAGGGTTCTGGAAGTGGAAGACAAAGTCTGATCTTTCTGTCTAGCTTTTCTTTTTGATGTTCTGTCTGATCTGAGAGTAACTTGTTCCTGTATACCCTGTATCAACTCATTTGACTTGAATTCCTAGTGCATACCAATATAGGGGGCAGCCAGTGGACGCCATTACTATCGCCAGTACACAGGATGCTCTTGGGTTATTTATGTATATCACCATGCAGTACTTTTTAGTTATCTATTGAGCATTCTCCTGTTATATCCTATATTTGTATATGTACCGTTATGCTGCTATGTATTTCGCACTTTATATTTATTGGTATTTTCAGCAGTAGTCCACAGAGAGCAGCCTCCTTACTCTTGCTGTTTGTATCATTATTTCCAGTCATGGATCATTGTATATTCATTTTCAGTGTATGTTTTTAATCAATAAAACATATATGATGTTATTTTGTAAAAATTTTGAGGTTCAGCATTTTTTCTTTTTGGTGGCGTTTGAATTCGTTGTAACCTAACTACTGATGGGGCCATAGGTCACCTTCATTATTAATTCTCAAATACCCCACTCCTAATCCACCTCAATAATCCTATATACATTGAAGCATATATGACTTAGCAATGTTGACATATGAAATGTTACACTTCCTTAACTGTCCAGTAGCTTCAAAAAATGGCCAAGTGAGAACCAGGGGATACTTCTTTATTCTCAAATCAAATTTTTAACCAGTTTAGATTGTAGGCCTTTTTGCCTCTGCTGTTTGCCATTTCGATTGTGTGACCTGCAATGAATCCGCCTACCCTGATCCTCTGCTTATCTGACTACAATACCCCTCCCATCCCTGATACTGCATTCACTCCTCCTGCTGACAGTCCGGCTTGCTGTCTAGGCATATGTAGCCTGTTCCCCGGAGCCTTGCACCGACTCCTTCTGGTCCTTGGGGGCCAGTTGCTGCTCACACCGGGACCACACTTGTGGAGCGACCTGGTGTCCTCTAGCCGCAGAAGTCCAGCTTCCGCATCCTGGAGCAGGGATAAAGGGTGAAGACCTAGAGGGCACTTAGACTCCGCTCCCTGGTGTGGCCCAAAGCCAAACCGGTTGAGTAGCACAGCGAGTCCACACTCGCTGTCCATTACACTATCACTATACACTATATTTTTTTGGTCCTGATAATTCTACAATATTTGCAGAAACTTTATTGTCAGGACAGAGCTATCTACACCCCCACTGGCACATGTGACACTAGACCTGTTCATGATCCTTTGTCTTAGGCAGCTCATTCTTCTCCTCTACAGAATCTACCCTGCTGCTCGATATGTCTATGGCTAGCCTTACAGAGTACCAAATAGCTGTTGGTGAAGTTACCATTTTCAAAATGCTTGAGAGTCCCAGCTTTGTGATTAGGTATGGGCTAATGACCTCATTGTCTCCTCCTATGCTTGAAACTCATTCATTCCTCTGGTCAGCAAGATAGTCGTCCTTTGCTGTAAGGGCTTGTCCCTCACTTGCTTCATTCTGCAATTAGATGGATTTGACTATGAGCACTGACTATGAGAGTGTGTATTTAAATGCATATATAGTCCACACAATGTACTGTTAATTTTTGCTACTGGTGCTGCTTCCACTGCGATCCGAAAGTAGATTCAAGGCCCTGTGGGACAAACAGATTGCTGCTGTTTTTACTGTCCTCTAAAATTTGCTATCCTCTAACTTTAAAGGTCACTGAGACTCCCGCTCCTAGGATCTGTAATGATGTGCCATATATGCACTATTACCACATCCAACAAATATTCACTCCTGCATAAAAGCATTCTCTACTAATTTTCTGCACCATAGGTCTTCATAGTTTCTTCTTGTAATTACCTTGTAGATGCCATAGCTGATACACAAAACAGCTTATGAATTAACATTATTTTAGAAAAAAAAAAGAAAATACAGGATGGAAACAACCGTCTGCAGCTTCGGCTCGACTGTCCCTTTCCTTTGAGTGGCCCCTCAATGTTATGGAAACGGGCGGAGGACATTGTCTCCATTACAAAGGGCTCCCCTGTGATGCTGAGACAGTTTGGACTCTGCCACGACTTGAAGGCCTAGCGGGATGGTGATTTCCCTGAACCTAGACCCGGAGTGGACTCTGTGCCTTAGCACCCCATGGGCTAACTGTATTTTCCCGTAGGCTTTCCTGATACATGTGTTCTCAATGTGGTTAACTTATTGGCCAATGTAAATGTTCTATTGAAACATAACGAATGCAGAGCATGGGTTTTAGATACAAATACAGGAAGACATCAATGATAGATATCAAGGAAAAATTCCTTAAAACCTTCAATACTGTTAGAAATTTCCAGAGTGGCCTGAATATTCCTCTTATCATTAGAGAAGGATCTGTTTGGATTGGTTACTAGGAGATCTCCCATATATCTGAGTTTGCTGTCTGCTATCGGGGTGAATAACAGATCAATATTTCAATTGCATCTACAGTTTTCTATCTGTCATAGAGGTTAATAAAGGATAACTACATGCATTTTACCTACTGTAGTTCTAATGGTTTGTATGAGTATAATAAAATGAAGGTTCACAAAGGGGTACATAGAGGAAAAAATGGTAAAAAGAAAGTAGGGAAGGGGGATAATGAGATTACATTTGGACAAAGCAATTAATTGTAATTTAGTTCTGTTAATGAGTTTTCATAATATAACTAATCATTTAATTGATGTCCAGTTGTCCATGAGTGCAGTAATGCAATGAAACGTCACCATGTGTGAACATATCCTAAATTACCCCTGTGCATTTTAGATAATTACGAGAGAACTTTGAGTTTATGACCTCAAAACTTTGTGAAGTCCTTGCCTATCATTACTGCATACATTAAGTTGTCTCCAATTTGTTGTCTCTTTACATTATGGGAACAACCACGTAGCAATCCCCCCTCAATAGGACAACATGCAAACCGTTCACCCTCGCCAATGTCACAATAAAGGCAAACCAGAAGGGTTCTGGAAGTGGAAGACAAAGTCTGATCTTTCTGTCTAGCTTTTCTTTTTGATGTTCTGTCTGATCTGAGAGTAACTTGTTCCTGTATACCCTGTATCAACTCATTTGACTTGAATTCCTAGTGCATACCAATATAGGGGGCAGCCAGTGGACGCCATTACTATCGCCAGTACACAGGATGCTCTTGGGTTATTTATGTATATCACCATGCAGTACTTTTTAGTTATCTATTGAGCATTCTCCTGTTATATCCTATATTTGTATATGTACCGTTATGCTGCTATGTATTTCGCACTTTATATTTATTGGTATTTTCAGCAGTAGTCCACAGAGAGCAGCCTCCTTACTCTTGCTGTTTGTATCATTATTTCCAGTCATGGATCATTGTATATTCATTTTCAGTGTATGTTTTTAATCAATAAAACATATATGATGTTATTTTGTAAAAATTTTGAGGTTCAGCATTTTTTCTTTTTGGTGGCGTTTGAATTCGTTGTAACCTAACTACTGATGGGGCCATAGGTCACCTTCATTATTAATTCTCAAATACCCCACTCCTAATCCACCTCAATAATCCTATATACATTGAAGCATATATGACTTAGCAATGTTGACATATGAAATGTTACACTTCCTTAACTGTCCAGTAGCTTCAAAAAATGGCCAAGTGAGAACCAGGGGATACTTCTTTATTCTCAAATCAAATTTTTAACCAGTTTAGATTGTAGGCCTTTTTGCCTCTGCTGTTTGCCATTTCGATTGTGTGACCTGCAATGAATCCGCCTACCCTGATCCTCTGCTTATCTGACTACAATACCCCTCCCATCCCTGATACTGCATTCACTCCTCCTGCTGACAGTCCGGCTTGCTGTCTAGGCATATGTAGCCTGTTCCCCGGAGCCTTGCACCGACTCCTTCTGGTCCTTGGGGGCCAGTTGCTGCTCACACCGGGACCACACTTGTGGAGCGACCTGGTGTCCTCTAGCCGCAGAAGTCCAGCTTCCGCATCCTGGAGCAGGATAAAGGGTGAAGACCTAGAGGGCACTTAGACTCCGCTCCCTGGTGTGGCCCAAAGCCAAACCGGTTGAGTAGCACAGCGAGTCCACACTCGCTGTCCATTACACTATCACTATACACTATATTTTTTTGGTCCTGATAATTCTACAATATTTGCAGAAACTTTATTGTCAGGACAGAGCTATCTACACCCCCACTGGCACATGTGACACTAGACCTGTTCATGATCCTTTGTCTTAGGCAGCTCATTCTTCTCCTCTACAGAATCTACCCTGCTGCTCGATATGTCTATGGCTAGCCTTACAGAGTACCAAATAGCTGTTGGTGAAGTTACCATTTTCAAAATGCTTGAGAGTCCCAGCTTTGTGATTAGGTATGGGCTAATGACCTCATTGTCTCCTCCTATGCTTGAAACTCATTCATTCCTCTGGTCAGCAAGATAGTCGTCCTTTGCTGTAAGGGCTTGTCCCTCACTTGCTTCATTCTGCAATTAGATGGATTTGACTATGAGCACTGACTATGAGAGTGTGTATTTAAATGCATATATAGTCCACACAATGTACTGTTAATTTTTGCTACTGGTGCTGCTTCCACTGCGATCCGAAAGTAGATTCAAGGCCCTGTGGGACAAACAGATTGCTGCTGTTTTTACTGTCCTCTAAAATTTGCTATCCTCTAACTTTAAAGGTCACTGAGACTCCCGCTCCTAGGATCTGTAATGATGTGCCATATATGCACTATTACCACATCCAACAAATATTCACTCCTGCATAAAAGCATTCTCTACTAATTTTCTGCACCATAGGTCTTCATAGTTTCTTCTTGTAATTACCTTGTAGATGCCATAGCTGATACACAAAACAGCTTATGAATTAACATTATTTTAGAAAAAAAAAAGAAAATACAGGATGGAAACAACCGTCTGCAGCTTCGGCTCGACTGTCCCTTTCCTTTGAGTGGCCCCTCAATGTTATGGAAACGGGCGGAGGACATTGTCTCCATTACAAAGGGCTCCCCTGTGATGCTGAGACAGTTTGGACTCTGCCACGACTTGAAGGCCTAGCGGGATGGTGATTTCCCTGAACCTAGACCCGGAGTGGACTCTGTGCCTTAGCACCCCATGGGCTAACTGTATTTTCCCGTAGGCTTTCCTGATACATGTGTTCTCAATGTGGTTAACTTATTGGCCAATGTAAATGTTCTATTGAAACATAACGAATGCAGAGCATGGGTTTTAGATACAAATACAGGAAGACATCAATGATAGATATCAAGGAAAAATTCCTTAAAACCTTCAATACTGTTAGAAATTTCCAGAGTGGCCTGAATATTCCTCTTATCATTAGAGAAGGATCTGTTTGGATTGGTTACTAGGAGATCTCCCATATATCTGAGTTTGCTGTCTGCTATCGGGGTGAATAACAGATCAATATTTCAATTGCATCTACAGTTTTCTATCTGTCATAGAGGTTAATAAAGGATAACTACATGCATTTTACCTACTGTAGTTCTAATGGTTTGTATGAGTATAATAAAATGAAGGTTCACAAAGGGGTACATAGAGGAAAAAATGGTAAAAAGAAAGTAGGGAAGGGGGATAATGAGATTACATTTGGACAAAGCAATTAATTGTAATTTAGTTCTGTTAATGAGTTTTCATAATATAACTAATCATTTAATTGATGTCCAGTTGTCCATGAGTGCAGTAATGCAATGAAACGTCACCATGTGTGAACATATCCTAAATTACCCCTGTGCATTTTAGATAATTACGAGAGAACTTTGAGTTTATGACCTCAAAACTTTGTGAAGTCCTTGCCTATCATTACTGCATACATTAAGTTGTCTCCAATTTGTTGTCTCTTTACATTATGGGAACAACCACGTAGCAATCCCCCCTCAATAGGACAACATGCAAACCGTTCACCCTCGCCAATGTCACAATAAAGGCAAACCAGAAGGGTTCTGGAAGTGGAAGACAAAGTCTGATCTTTCTGTCTAGCTTTTCTTTTTGATGTTCTGTCTGATCTGAGAGTAACTTGTTCCTGTATACCCTGTATCAACTCATTTGACTTGAATTCCTAGTGCATACCAATATAGGGGGCAGCCAGTGGACGCCATTACTATCGCCAGTACACAGGATGCTCTTGGGTTATTTATGTATATCACCATGCAGTACTTTTTAGTTATCTATTGAGCATTCTCCTGTTATATCCTATATTTGTATATGTACCGTTATGCTGCTATGTATTTCGCACTTTATATTTATTGGTATTTTCAGCAGTAGTCCACAGAGAGCAGCCTCCTTACTCTTGCTGTTTGTATCATTATTTCCAGTCATGGATCATTGTATATTCATTTTCAGTGTATGTTTTTAATCAATAAAACATATATGATGTTATTTTGTAAAAATTTTGAGGTTCAGCATTTTTTCTTTTTGGTGGCGTTTGAATTCGTTGTAACCTAACTACTGATGGGGCCATAGGTCACCTTCATTATTAATTCTCAAATACCCCACTCCTAATCCACCTCAATAATCCTATATACATTGAAGCATATATGACTTAGCAATGTTGACATATGAAATGTTACACTTCCTTAACTGTCCAGTAGCTTCAAAAAATGGCCAAGTGAGAACCAGGGGATACTTCTTTATTCTCAAATCAAATTTTTAACCAGTTTAGATTGTAGGCCTTTTTGCCTCTGCTGTTTGCCATTTCGATTGTGTGACCTGCAATGAATCCGCCTACCCTGATCCTCTGCTTATCTGACTACAATACCCCTCCCATCCCTGATACTGCATTCACTCCTCCTGCTGACAGTCCGGCTTGCTGTCTAGGCATATGTAGCCTGTTCCCCGGAGCCTTGCACCGACTCCTTCTGGTCCTTGGGGGCCAGTTGCTGCTCACACCGGGACCACACTTGTGGAGCGACCTGGTGTCCTCTAGCCGCAGAAGTCCAGCTTCCGCATCCTGGAGCAGGATAAAGGGTGAAGACCTAGAGGGCACTTAGACTCCGCTCCCTGGTGTGGCCCAAAGCCAAACCGGTTGAGTAGCACAGCGAGTCCACACTCGCTGTCCATTACACTATCACTATACACTATATTTTTTTGGTCCTGATAATTCTACAATATTTGCAGAAACTTTATTGTCAGGACAGAGCTATCTACACCCCCACTGGCACATGTGACACTAGACCTGTTCATGATCCTTTGTCTTAGGCAGCTCATTCTTCTCCTCTACAGAATCTACCCTGCTGCTCGATATGTCTATGGCTAGCCTTACAGAGTACCAAATAGCTGTTGGTGAAGTTACCATTTTCAAAATGCTTGAGAGTCCCAGCTTTGTGATTAGGTATGGGCTAATGACCTCATTGTCTCCTCCTATGCTTGAAACTCATTCATTCCTCTGGTCAGCAAGATAGTCGTCCTTTGCTGTAAGGGCTTGTCCCTCACTTGCTTCATTCTGCAATTAGATGGATTTGACTATGAGCACTGACTATGAGAGTGTGTATTTAAATGCATATATAGTCCACACAATGTACTGTTAATTTTTGCTACTGGTGCTGCTTCCACTGCGATCCGAAAGTAGATTCAAGGCCCTGTGGGACAAACAGATTGCTGCTGTTTTTACTGTCCTCTAAAATTTGCTATCCTCTAACTTTAAAGGTCACTGAGACTCCCGCTCCTAGGATCTGTAATGATGTGCCATATATGCACTATTACCACATCCAACAAATATTCACTCCTGCATAAAAGCATTCTCTACTAATTTTCTGCACCATAGGTCTTCATAGTTTCTTCTTGTAATTACCTTGTAGATGCCATAGCTGATACACAAAACAGCTTATGAATTAACATTATTTTAGAAAAAAAAAAAGAAAATACAGGATGGAAACAACCGTCTGCAGCTTCGGCTCGACTGTCCCTTTCCTTTGAGTGGCCCCTCAATGTTATGGAAACGGGCGGAGGACATTGTCTCCATTACAAAGGGCTCCCCTGTGATGCTGAGACAGTTTGGACTCTGCCACGACTTGAAGGCCTAGCGGGATGGTGATTTCCCTGAACCTAGACCCGGAGTGGACTCTGTGCCTTAGCACCCCATGGGCTAACTGTATTTTCCCGTAGGCTTTCCTGATACATGTGTTCTCAATGTGGTTAACTTATTGGCCAATGTAAATGTTCTATTGAAACATAACGAATGCAGAGCATGGGTTTTAGATACAAATACAGGAAGACATCAATGATAGATATCAAGGAAAAATTCCTTAAAACCTTCAATACTGTTAGAAATTTCCAGAGTGGCCTGAATATTCCTCTTATCATTAGAGAAGGATCTGTTTGGATTGGTTACTAGGAGATCTCCCATATATCTGAGTTTGCTGTCTGCTATCGGGGTGAATAACAGATCAATATTTCAATTGCATCTACAGTTTTCTATCTGTCATAGAGGTTAATAAAGGATAACTACATGCATTTTACCTACTGTAGTTCTAATGGTTTGTATGAGTATAATAAAATGAAGGTTCACAAAGGGGTACATAGAGGAAAAAATGGTAAAAAGAAAGTAGGGAAGGGGGATAATGAGATTACATTTGGACAAAGCAATTAATTGTAATTTAGTTCTGTTAATGAGTTTTCATAATATAACTAATCATTTAATTGATGTCCAGTTGTCCATGAGTGCAGTAATGCAATGAAACGTCACCATGTGTGAACATATCCTAAATTACCCCTGTGCATTTTAGATAATTACGAGAGAACTTTGAGTTTATGACCTCAAAACTTTGTGAAGTCCTTGCCTATCATTACTGCATACATTAAGTTGTCTCCAATTTGTTGTCTCTTTACATTATGGGAACAACCACGTAGCAATCCCCCCTCAATAGGACAACATGCAAACCGTTCACCCTCGCCAATGTCACAATAAAGGCAAACCAGAAGGGTTCTGGAAGTGGAAGACAAAGTCTGATCTTTCTGTCTAGCTTTTCTTTTTGATGTTCTGTCTGATCTGAGAGTAACTTGTTCCTGTATACCCTGTATCAACTCATTTGACTTGAATTCCTAGTGCATACCAATATAGGGGGCAGCCAGTGGACGCCATTACTATCGCCAGTACACAGGATGCTCTTGGGTTATTTATGTATATCACCATGCAGTACTTTTTAGTTATCTATTGAGCATTCTCCTGTTATATCCTATATTTGTATATGTACCGTTATGCTGCTATGTATTTCGCACTTTATATTTATTGGTATTTTCAGCAGTAGTCCACAGAGAGCAGCCTCCTTACTCTTGCTGTTTGTATCATTATTTCCAGTCATGGATCATTGTATATTCATTTTCAGTGTATGTTTTTAATCAATAAAACATATATGATGTTATTTTGTAAAAATTTTGAGGTTCAGCATTTTTTCTTTTTGGTGGCGTTTGAATTCGTTGTAACCTAACTACTGATGGGGCCATAGGTCACCTTCATTATTAATTCTCAAATACCCCACTCCTAATCCACCTCAATAATCCTATATACATTGAAGCATATATGACTTAGCAATGTTGACATATGAAATGTTACACTTCCTTAACTGTCCAGTAGCTTCAAAAAATGGCCAAGTGAGAACCAGGGGATACTTCTTTATTCTCAAATCAAATTTTTAACCAGTTTAGATTGTAGGCCTTTTTGCCTCTGCTGTTTGCCATTTCGATTGTGTGACCTGCAATGAATCCGCCTACCCTGATCCTCTGCTTATCTGACTACAATACCCCTCCCATCCCTGATACTGCATTCACTCCTCCTGCTGACAGTCCGGCTTGCTGTCTAGGCATATGTAGCCTGTTCCCCGGAGCCTTGCACCGACTCCTTCTGGTCCTTGGGGGCCAGTTGCTGCTCACACCGGGACCACACTTGTGGAGCGACCTGGTGTCCTCTAGCCGCAGAAGTCCAGCTTCCGCATCCTGGAGCAGGATAAAGGGTGAAGACCTAGAGGGCACTTAGACTCCGCTCCCTGGTGTGGCCCAAAGCCAAACCGGTTGAGTAGCACAGCGAGTCCACACTCGCTGTCCATTACACTATCACTATACACTATATTTTTTTGGTCCTGATAATTCTACAATATTTGCAGAAACTTTATTGTCAGGACAGAGCTATCTACACCCCCACTGGCACATGTGACACTAGACCTGTTCATGATCCTTTGTCTTAGGCAGCTCATTCTTCTCCTCTACAGAATCTACCCTGCTGCTCGATATGTCTATGGCTAGCCTTACAGAGTACCAAATAGCTGTTGGTGAAGTTACCATTTTCAAAATGCTTGAGAGTCCCAGCTTTGTGATTAGGTATGGGCTAATGACCTCATTGTCTCCTCCTATGCTTGAAACTCATTCATTCCTCTGGTCAGCAAGATAGTCGTCCTTTGCTGTAAGGGCTTGTCCCTCACTTGCTTCATTCTGCAATTAGATGGATTTGACTATGAGCACTGACTATGAGAGTGTGTATTTAAATGCATATATAGTCCACACAATGTACTGTTAATTTTTGCTACTGGTGCTGCTTCCACTGCGATCCGAAAGTAGATTCAAGGCCCTGTGGGACAAACAGATTGCTGCTGTTTTTACTGTCCTCTAAAATTTGCTATCCTCTAACTTTAAAGGTCACTGAGACTCCCGCTCCTAGGATCTGTAATGATGTGCCATATATGCACTATTACCACATCCAACAAATATTCACTCCTGCATAAAAGCATTCTCTACTAATTTTCTGCACCATAGGTCTTCATAGTTTCTTCTTGTAATTACCTTGTAGATGCCATAGCTGATACACAAAACAGCTTATGAATTAACATTATTTTAGAAAAAAAAAAAGAAAATACAGGATGGAAACAACCGTCTGCAGCTTCGGCTCGACTGTCCCTTTCCTTTGAGTGGCCCCTCAATGTTATGGAAACGGGCGGAGGACATTGTCTCCATTACAAAGGGCTCCCCTGTGATGCTGAGACAGTTTGGACTCTGCCACGACTTGAAGGCCTAGCGGGATGGTGATTTCCCTGAACCTAGACCCGGAGTGGACTCTGTGCCTTAGCACCCCATGGGCTAACTGTATTTTCCCGTAGGCTTTCCTGATACATGTGTTCTCAATGTGGTTAACTTATTGGCCAATGTAAATGTTCTATTGAAACATAACGAATGCAGAGCATGGGTTTTAGATACAAATACAGGAAGACATCAATGATAGATATCAAGGAAAAATTCCTTAAAACCTTCAATACTGTTAGAAATTTCCAGAGTGGCCTGAATATTCCTCTTATCATTAGAGAAGGATCTGTTTGGATTGGTTACTAGGAGATCTCCCATATATCTGAGTTTGCTGTCTGCTATCGGGGTGAATAACAGATCAATATTTCAATTGCATCTACAGTTTTCTATCTGTCATAGAGGTTAATAAAGGATAACTACATGCATTTTACCTACTGTAGTTCTAATGGTTTGTATGAGTATAATAAAATGAAGGTTCACAAAGGGGTACATAGAGGAAAAAATGGTAAAAAGAAAGTAGGGAAGGGGGATAATGAGATTACATTTGGACAAAGCAATTAATTGTAATTTAGTTCTGTTAATGAGTTTTCATAATATAACTAATCATTTAATTGATGTCCAGTTGTCCATGAGTGCAGTAATGCAATGAAACGTCACCATGTGTGAACATATCCTAAATTACCCCTGTGCATTTTAGATAATTACGAGAGAACTTTGAGTTTATGACCTCAAAACTTTGTGAAGTCCTTGCCTATCATTACTGCATACATTAAGTTGTCTCCAATTTGTTGTCTCTTTACATTATGGGAACAACCACGTAGCAATCCCCCCTCAATAGGACAACATGCAAACCGTTCACCCTCGCCAATGTCACAATAAAGGCAAACCAGAAGGGTTCTGGAAGTGGAAGACAAAGTCTGATCTTTCTGTCTAGCTTTTCTTTTTGATGTTCTGTCTGATCTGAGAGTAACTTGTTCCTGTATACCCTGTATCAACTCATTTGACTTGAATTCCTAGTGCATACCAATATAGGGGGCAGCCAGTGGACGCCATTACTATCGCCAGTACACAGGATGCTCTTGGGTTATTTATGTATATCACCATGCAGTACTTTTTAGTTATCTATTGAGCATTCTCCTGTTATATCCTATATTTGTATATGTACCGTTATGCTGCTATGTATTTCGCACTTTATATTTATTGGTATTTTCAGCAGTAGTCCACAGAGAGCAGCCTCCTTACTCTTGCTGTTTGTATCATTATTTCCAGTCATGGATCATTGTATATTCATTTTCAGTGTATGTTTTTAATCAATAAAACATATATGATGTTATTTTGTAAAAATTTTGAGGTTCAGCATTTTTTCTTTTTGGTGGCGTTTGAATTCGTTGTAACCTAACTACTGATGGGGCCATAGGTCACCTTCATTATTAATTCTCAAATACCCCACTCCTAATCCACCTCAATAATCCTATATACATTGAAGCATATATGACTTAGCAATGTTGACATATGAAATGTTACACTTCCTTAACTGTCCAGTAGCTTCAAAAAATGGCCAAGTGAGAACCAGGGGATACTTCTTTATTCTCAAATCAAATTTTTAACCAGTTTAGATTGTAGGCCTTTTTGCCTCTGCTGTTTGCCATTTCGATTGTGTGACCTGCAATGAATCCGCCTACCCTGATCCTCTGCTTATCTGACTACAATACCCCTCCCATCCCTGATACTGCATTCACTCCTCCTGCTGACAGTCCGGCTTGCTGTCTAGGCATATGTAGCCTGTTCCCCGGAGCCTTGCACCGACTCCTTCTGGTCCTTGGGGGCCAGTTGCTGCTCACACCGGGACCACACTTGTGGAGCGACCTGGTGTCCTCTAGCCGCAGAAGTCCAGCTTCCGCATCCTGGAGCAGGATAAAGGGTGAAGACCTAGAGGGCACTTAGACTCCGCTCCCTGGTGTGGCCCAAAGCCAAACCGGTTGAGTAGCACAGCGAGTCCACACTCGCTGTCCATTACACTATCACTATACACTATATTTTTTTGGTCCTGATAATTCTACAATATTTGCAGAAACTTTATTGTCAGGACAGAGCTATCTACACCCCCACTGGCACATGTGACACTAGACCTGTTCATGATCCTTTGTCTTAGGCAGCTCATTCTTCTCCTCTACAGAATCTACCCTGCTGCTCGATATGTCTATGGCTAGCCTTACAGAGTACCAAATAGCTGTTGGTGAAGTTACCATTTTCAAAATGCTTGAGAGTCCCAGCTTTGTGATTAGGTATGGGCTAATGACCTCATTGTCTCCTCCTATGCTTGAAACTCATTCATTCCTCTGGTCAGCAAGATAGTCGTCCTTTGCTGTAAGGGCTTGTCCCTCACTTGCTTCATTCTGCAATTAGATGGATTTGACTATGAGCACTGACTATGAGAGTGTGTATTTAAATGCATATATAGTCCACACAATGTACTGTTAATTTTTGCTACTGGTGCTGCTTCCACTGCGATCCGAAAGTAGATTCAAGGCCCTGTGGGACAAACAGATTGCTGCTGTTTTTACTGTCCTCTAAAATTTGCTATCCTCTAACTTTAAAGGTCACTGAGACTCCCGCTCCTAGGATCTGTAATGATGTGCCATATATGCACTATTACCACATCCAACAAATATTCACTCCTGCATAAAAGCATTCTCTACTAATTTTCTGCACCATAGGTCTTCATAGTTTCTTCTTGTAATTACCTTGTAGATGCCATAGCTGATACACAAAACAGCTTATGAATTAACATTATTTTAGAAAAAAAAAAGAAAATACAGGATGGAAACAACCGTCTGCAGCTTCGGCTCGACTGTCCCTTTCCTTTGAGTGGCCCCTCAATGTTATGGAAACGGGCGGAGGACATTGTCTCCATTACAAAGGGCTCCCCTGTGATGCTGAGACAGTTTGGACTCTGCCACGACTTGAAGGCCTAGCGGGATGGTGATTTCCCTGAACCTAGACCCGGAGTGGACTCTGTGCCTTAGCACCCCATGGGCTAACTGTATTTTCCCGTAGGCTTTCCTGATACATGTGTTCTCAATGTGGTTAACTTATTGGCCAATGTAAATGTTCTATTGAAACATAACGAATGCAGAGCATGGGTTTTAGATACAAATACAGGAAGACATCAATGATAGATATCAAGGAAAAATTCCTTAAAACCTTCAATACTGTTAGAAATTTCCAGAGTGGCCTGAATATTCCTCTTATCATTAGAGAAGGATCTGTTTGGATTGGTTACTAGGAGATCTCCCATATATCTGAGTTTGCTGTCTGCTATCGGGGTGAATAACAGATCAATATTTCAATTGCATCTACAGTTTTCTATCTGTCATAGAGGTTAATAAAGGATAACTACATGCATTTTACCTACTGTAGTTCTAATGGTTTGTATGAGTATAATAAAATGAAGGTTCACAAAGGGGTACATAGAGGAAAAAATGGTAAAAAGAAAGTAGGGAAGGGGGATAATGAGATTACATTTGGACAAAGCAATTAATTGTAATTTAGTTCTGTTAATGAGTTTTCATAATATAACTAATCATTTAATTGATGTCCAGTTGTCCATGAGTGCAGTAATGCAATGAAACGTCACCATGTGTGAACATATCCTAAATTACCCCTGTGCATTTTAGATAATTACGAGAGAACTTTGAGTTTATGACCTCAAAACTTTGTGAAGTCCTTGCCTATCATTACTGCATACATTAAGTTGTCTCCAATTTGTTGTCTCTTTACATTATGGGAACAACCACGTAGCAATCCCCCCTCAATAGGACAACATGCAAACCGTTCACCCTCGCCAATGTCACAATAAAGGCAAACCAGAAGGGTTCTGGAAGTGGAAGACAAAGTCTGATCTTTCTGTCTAGCTTTTCTTTTTGATGTTCTGTCTGATCTGAGAGTAACTTGTTCCTGTATACCCTGTATCAACTCATTTGACTTGAATTCCTAGTGCATACC
Source organism: Dendropsophus ebraccatus (assembly GCF_027789765.1). Taxonomy (NCBI): domain Eukaryota; kingdom Metazoa; phylum Chordata; class Amphibia; order Anura; family Hylidae; genus Dendropsophus; species Dendropsophus ebraccatus. The sequence continues at coordinate 24,340 of NW_027208493.1, read as the reverse complement.
AATATAGGGGGCAGCCAGTGGACGCCATTACTATCGCCAGTACACAGGATGCTCTTGGGTTATTTATGTATATCACCATGCAGTACTTTTTAGTTATCTATTGAGCATTCTCCTGTTATATCCTATATTTGTATATGTACCGTTATGCTGCTATGTATTTCGCACTTTATATTTATTGGTATTTTCAGCAGTAGTCCACAGAGAGCAGCCTCCTTACTCTTGCTGTTTGTATCATTATTTCCAGTCATGGATCATTGTATATTCATTTTCAGTGTATGTTTTTAATCAATAAAACATATATGATGTTATTTTGTAAAAATTTTGAGGTTCAGCATTTTTTCTTTTTGGTGGCGTTTGAATTCGTTGTAACCTAACTACTGATGGGGCCATAGGTCACCTTCATTATTAATTCTCAAATACCCCACTCCTAATCCACCTCAATAATCCTATATACATTGAAGCATATATGACTTAGCAATGTTGACATATGAAATGTTACACTTCCTTAACTGTCCAGTAGCTTCAAAAAATGGCCAAGTGAGAACCAGGGGATACTTCTTTATTCTCAAATCAAATTTTTAACCAGTTTAGATTGTAGGCCTTTTTGCCTCTGCTGTTTGCCATTTCGATTGTGTGACCTGCAATGAATCCGCCTACCCTGATCCTCTGCTTATCTGACTACAATACCCCTCCCATCCCTGATACTGCATTCACTCCTCCTGCTGACAGTCCGGCTTGCTGTCTAGGCATATGTAGCCTGTTCCCCGGAGCCTTGCACCGACTCCTTCTGGTCCTTGGGGGCCAGTTGCTGCTCACACCGGGACCACACTTGTGGAGCGACCTGGTGTCCTCTAGCCGCAGAAGTCCAGCTTCCGCATCCTGGAGCAGGATAAAGGGTGAAGACCTAGAGGGCACTTAGACTCCGCTCCCTGGTGTGGCCCAAAGCCAAACCGGTTGAGTAGCACAGCGAGTCCACACTCGCTGTCCATTACACTATCACTATACACTATATTTTTTTGGTCCTGATAATTCTACAATATTTGCAGAAACTTTATTGTCAGGACAGAGCTATCTACACCCCCACTGGCACATGTGACACTAGACCTGTTCATGATCCTTTGTCTTAGGCAGCTCATTCTTCTCCTCTACAGAATCTACCCTGCTGCTCGATATGTCTATGGCTAGCCTTACAGAGTACCAAATAGCTGTTGGTGAAGTTACCATTTTCAAAATGCTTGAGAGTCCCAGCTTTGTGATTAGGTATGGGCTAATGACCTCATTGTCTCCTCCTATGCTTGAAACTCATTCATTCCTCTGGTCAGCAAGATAGTCGTCCTTTGCTGTAAGGGCTTGTCCCTCACTTGCTTCATTCTGCAATTAGATGGATTTGACTATGAGCACTGACTATGAGAGTGTGTATTTAAATGCATATATAGTCCACACAATGTACTGTTAATTTTTGCTACTGGTGCTGCTTCCACTGCGATCCGAAAGTAGATTCAAGGCCCTGTGGGACAAACAGATTGCTGCTGTTTTTACTGTCCTCTAAAATTTGCTATCCTCTAACTTTAAAGGTCACTGAGACTCCCGCTCCTAGGATCTGTAATGATGTGCCATATATGCACTATTACCACATCCAACAAATATTCACTCCTGCATAAAAGCATTCTCTACTAATTTTCTGCACCATAGGTCTTCATAGTTTCTTCTTGTAATTACCTTGTAGATGCCATAGCTGATACACAAAACAGCTTATGAATTAACATTATTTTAGAAAAAAAAAAGAAAATACAGGATGGAAACAACCGTCTGCAGCTTCGGCTCGACTGTCCCTTTCCTTTGAGTGGCCCCTCAATGTTATGGAAACGGGCGGAGGACATTGTCTCCATTAGAAAGGGCTCCCCTGTGATGCTGAGACAGTTTGGACTCTGCCACGACTTGAAGGCCTAGCGGGATGGTGATTTCCCTGAACCTAGACCCGGAGTGGACTCTGTGCCTTAGCACCCCATGGGCTAACTGTATTTTCCCGTAGGCTTTCCTGATACATGTGTTCTCAATGTGGTTAACTTATTGGCCAATGTAAATGTTCTATTGAAACATAACGAATGCAGAGCATGGGTTTTAGATACAAATACAGGAAGACATCAATGATAGATATCAAGGAAAAATTCCTTAAAACCTTCAATACTGTTAGAAATTTCCAGAGTGGCCTGAATATTCCTCTTATCATTAGAGAAGGATCTGTTTGGATTGGTTACTAGGAGATCTCCCATATATCTGAGTTTGCTGTCTGCTATCGGGGTGAATAACAGATCAATATTTCAATTGCATCTACAGTTTTCTATCTGTCATAGAGGTTAATAAAGGATAACTACATGCATTTTACCTACTGTAGTTCTAATGGTTTGTATGAGTATAATAAAATGAAGGTTCACAAAGGGGTACATAGAGGAAAAAATGGTAAAAAGAAAGTAGGGAAGGGGGATAATGAGATTACATTTGGACAAAGCAATTAATTGTAATTTAGTTCTGTTAATGAGTTTTCATAATATAACTAATCATTTAATTGATGTCCAGTTGTCCATGAGTGCAGTAATGCAATGAAACGTCACCATGTGTGAACATATCCTAAATTACCCCTGTGCATTTTAGATAATTACGAGAGAACTTTGAGTTTATGACCTCAAAACTTTGTGAAGTCCTTGCCTATCATTACTGCATACATTAAGTTGTCTCCAATTTGTTGTCTCTTTACATTATGGGAACAACCACGTAGCAATCCCCCCTCAATAGGACAACATGCAAACCGTTCACCCTCGCCAATGTCACAATAAAGGCAAACCAGAAGGGTTCTGGAAGTGGAAGACAAAGTCTGATCTTTCTGTCTAGCTTTTCTTTTTGATGTTCTGTCTGATCTGAGAGTAACTTGTTCCTGTATACCCTGTATCAACTCATTTGACTTGAATTCCTAGTGCATACCAATATAGGGGGCAGCCAGTGGACGCCATTACTATCGCCAGTACACAGGATGCTCTTGGGTTATTTATGTATATCACCATGCAGTACTTTTTAGTTATCTATTGAGCATTCTCCTGTTATATCCTATATTTGTATATGTACCGTTATGCTGCTATGTATTTCGCACTTTATATTTATTGGTATTTTCAGCAGTAGTCCACAGAGAGCAGCCTCCTTACTCTTGCTGTTTGTATCATTATTTCCAGTCATGGATCATTGTATATTCATTTTCAGTGTATGTTTTTAATCAATAAAACATATATGATGTTATTTTGTAAAAATTTTGAGGTTCAGCATTTTTTCTTTTTGGTGGCGTTTGAATTCGTTGTAACCTAACTACTGATGGGGCCATAGGTCACCTTCATTATTAATTCTCAAATACCCCACTCCTAATCCACCTCAATAATCCTATATACATTGAAGCATATATGACTTAGCAATGTTGACATATGAAATGTTACACTTCCTTAACTGTCCAGTAGCTTCAAAAAATGGCCAAGTGAGAACCAGGGGATACTTCTTTATTCTCAAATCAAATTTTTAACCAGTTTAGATTGTAGGCCTTTTTGCCTCTGCTGTTTGCCATTTCGATTGTGTGACCTGCAATGAATCCGCCTACCCTGATCCTCTGCTTATCTGACTACAATACCCCTCCCATCCCTGATACTGCATTCACTCCTCCTGCTGACAGTCCGGCTTGCTGTCTAGGCATATGTAGCCTGTTCCCCGGAGCCTTGCACCGACTCCTTCTGGTCCTTGGGGGCCAGTTGCTGCTCACACCGGGACCACACTTGTGGAGCGACCTGGTGTCCTCTAGCCGCAGAAGTCCAGCTTCCGCATCCTGGAGCAGGATAAAGGGTGAAGACCTAGAGGGCACTTAGACTCCGCTCCCTGGTGTGGCCCAAAGCCAAACCGGTTGAGTAGCACAGCGAGTCCACACTCGCTGTCCATTACACTATCACTATACACTATATTTTTTTGGTCCTGATAATTCTACAATATTTGCAGAAACTTTATTGTCAGGACAGAGCTATCTACACCCCCACTGGCACATGTGACACTAGACCTGTTCATGATCCTTTGTCTTAGGCAGCTCATTCTTCTCCTCTACAGAATCTACCCTGCTGCTCGATATGTCTATGGCTAGCCTTACAGAGTACCAAATAGCTGTTGGTGAAGTTACCATTTTCAAAATGCTTGAGAGTCCCAGCTTTGTGATTAGGTATGGGCTAATGACCTCATTGTCTCCTCCTATGCTTGAAACTCATTCATTCCTCTGGTCAGCAAGATAGTCGTCCTTTGCTGTAAGGGCTTGTCCCTCACTTGCTTCATTCTGCAATTAGATGGATTTGACTATGAGCACTGACTATGAGAGTGTGTATTTAAATGCATATATAGTCCACACAATGTACTGTTAATTTTTGCTACTGGTGCTGCTTCCACTGCGATCCGAAAGTAGATTCAAGGCCCTGTGGGACAAACAGATTGCTGCTGTTTTTACTGTCCTCTAAAATTTGCTATCCTCTAACTTTAAAGGTCACTGAGACTCCCGCTCCTAGGATCTGTAATGATGTGCCATATATGCACTATTACCACATCCAACAAATATTCACTCCTGCATAAAAGCATTCTCTACTAATTTTCTGCACCATAGGTCTTCATAGTTTCTTCTTGTAATTACCTTGTAGATGCCATAGCTGATACACAAAACAGCTTATGAATTAACATTATTTTAGAAAAAAAAAAGAAAATACAGGATGGAAACAACCGTCTGCAGCTTCGGCTCGACTGTCCCTTTCCTTTGAGTGGCCCCTCAATGTTATGGAAACGGGCGGAGGACATTGTCTCCATTAGAAAGGGCTCCCCTGTGATGCTGAGACAGTTTGGACTCTGCCACGACTTGAAGGCCTAGCGGGATGGTGATTTCCCTGAACCTAGACCCGGAGTGGACTCTGTGCCTTAGCACCCCATGGGCTAACTGTATTTTCCCGTAGGCTTTCCTGATACATGTGTTCTCAATGTGGTTAACTTATTGGCCAATGTAAATGTTCTATTGAAACATAACGAATGCAGAGCATGGGTTTTAGATACAAATACAGGAAGACATCAATGATAGATATCAAGGAAAAATTCCTTAAAACCTTCAATACTGTTAGAAATTTCCAGAGTGGCCTGAATATTCCTCTTATCATTAGAGAAGGATCTGTTTGGATTGGTTACTAGGAGATCTCCCATATATCTGAGTTTGCTGTCTGCTATCGGGGTGAATAACAGATCAATATTTCAATTGCATCTACAGTTTTCTATCTGTCATAGAGGTTAATAAAGGATAACTACATGCATTTTACCTACTGTAGTTCTAATGGTTTGTATGAGTATAATAAAATGAAGGTTCACAAAGGGGTACATAGAGGAAAAAATGGTAAAAAGAAAGTAGGGAAGGGGGATAATGAGATTACATTTGGACAAAGCAATTAATTGTAATTTAGTTCTGTTAATGAGTTTTCATAATATAACTAATCATTTAATTGATGTCCAGTTGTCCATGAGTGCAGTAATGCAATGAAACGTCACCATGTGTGAACATATCCTAAATTACCCCTGTGCATTTTAGATAATTACGAGAGAACTTTGAGTTTATGACCTCAAAACTTTGTGAAGTCCTTGCCTATCATTACTGCATACATTAAGTTGTCTCCAATTTGTTGTCTCTTTACATTATGGGAACAACCACGTAGCAATCCCCCCTCAATAGGACAACATGCAAACCGTTCACCCTCGCCAATGTCACAATAAAGGCAAACCAGAAGGGTTCTGGAAGTGGAAGACAAAGTCTGATCTTTCTGTCTAGCTTTTCTTTTTGATGTTCTGTCTGATCTGAGAGTAACTTGTTCCTGTATACCCTGTATCAACTCATTTGACTTGAATTCCTAGTGCATACCAATATAGGGGGCAGCCAGTGGACGCCATTACTATCGCCAGTACACAGGATGCTCTTGGGTTATTTATGTATATCACCATGCAGTACTTTTTAGTTATCTATTGAGCATTCTCCTGTTATATCCTATATTTGTATATGTACCGTTATGCTGCTATGTATTTCGCACTTTATATTTATTGGTATTTTCAGCAGTAGTCCACAGAGAGCAGCCTCCTTACTCTTGCTGTTTGTATCATTATTTCCAGTCATGGATCATTGTATATTCATTTTCAGTGTATGTTTTTAATCAATAAAACATATATGATGTTATTTTGTAAAAATTTTGAGGTTCAGCATTTTTTCTTTTTGGTGGCGTTTGAATTCGTTGTAACCTAACTACTGATGGGGCCATAGGTCACCTTCATTATTAATTCTCAAATACCCCACTCCTAATCCACCTCAATAATCCTATATACATTGAAGCATATATGACTTAGCAATGTTGACATATGAAATGTTACACTTCCTTAACTGTCCAGTAGCTTCAAAAAATGGCCAAGTGAGAACCAGGGGATACTTCTTTATTCTCAAATCAAATTTTTAACCAGTTTAGATTGTAGGCCTTTTTGCCTCTGCTGTTTGCCATTTCGATTGTGTGACCTGCAATGAATCCGCCTACCCTGATCCTCTGCTTATCTGACTACAATACCCCTCCCATCCCTGATACTGCATTCACTCCTCCTGCTGACAGTCCGGCTTGCTGTCTAGGCATATGTAGCCTGTTCCCCGGAGCCTTGCACCGACTCCTTCTGGTCCTTGGGGGCCAGTTGCTGCTCACACCGGGACCACACTTGTGGAGCGACCTGGTGTCCTCTAGCCGCAGAAGTCCAGCTTCCGCATCCTGGAGCAGGATAAAGGGTGAAGACCTAGAGGGCACTTAGACTCCGCTCCCTGGTGTGGCCCAAAGCCAAACCGGTTGAGTAGCACAGCGAGTCCACACTCGCTGTCCATTACACTATCACTATACACTATATTTTTTTGGTCCTGATAATTCTACAATATTTGCAGAAACTTTATTGTCAGGACAGAGCTATCTACACCCCCACTGGCACATGTGACACTAGACCTGTTCATGATCCTTTGTCTTAGGCAGCTCATTCTTCTCCTCTACAGAATCTACCCTGCTGCTCGATATGTCTATGGCTAGCCTTACAGAGTACCAAATAGCTGTTGGTGAAGTTACCATTTTCAAAATGCTTGAGAGTCCCAGCTTTGTGATTAGGTATGGGCTAATGACCTCATTGTCTCCTCCTATGCTTGAAACTCATTCATTCCTCTGGTCAGCAAGATAGTCGTCCTTTGCTGTAAGGGCTTGTCCCTCACTTGCTTCATTCTGCAATTAGATGGATTTGACTATGAGCACTGACTATGAGAGTGTGTATTTAAATGCATATATAGTCCACACAATGTACTGTTAATTTTTGCTACTGGTGCTGCTTCCACTGCGATCCGAAAGTAGATTCAAGGCCCTGTGGGACAAACAGATTGCTGCTGTTTTTACTGTCCTCTAAAATTTGCTATCCTCTAACTTTAAAGGTCACTGAGACTCCCGCTCCTAGGATCTGTAATGATGTGCCATATATGCACTATTACCACATCCAACAAATATTCACTCCTGCATAAAAGCATTCTCTACTAATTTTCTGCACCATAGGTCTTCATAGTTTCTTCTTGTAATTACCTTGTAGATGCCATAGCTGATACACAAAACAGCTTATGAATTAACATTATTTTAGAAAAAAAAAAAGAAAATACAGGATGGAAACAACCGTCTGCAGCTTCGGCTCGACTGTCCCTTTCCTTTGAGTGGCCCCTCAATGTTATGGAAACGGGCGGAGGACATTGTCTCCATTAGAAAGGGCTCCCCTGTGATGCTGAGACAGTTTGGACTCTGCCACGACTTGAAGGCCTAGCGGGATGGTGATTTCCCTGAACCTAGACCCGGAGTGGACTCTGTGCCTTAGCACCCCATGGGCTAACTGTATTTTCCCGTAGGCTTTCCTGATACATGTGTTCTCAATGTGGTTAACTTATTGGCCAATGTAAATGTTCTATTGAAACATAACGAATGCAGAGCATGGGTTTTAGATACAAATACAGGAAGACATCAATGATAGATATCAAGGAAAAATTCCTTAAAACCTTCAATACTGTTAGAAATTTCCAGAGTGGCCTGAATATTCCTCTTATCATTAGAGAAGGATCTGTTTGGATTGGTTACTAGGAGATCTCCCATATATCTGAGTTTGCTGTCTGCTATCGGGGTGAATAACAGATCAATATTTCAATTGCATCTACAGTTTTCTATCTGTCATAGAGGTTAATAAAGGATAACTACATGCATTTTACCTACTGTAGTTCTAATGGTTTGTATGAGTATAATAAAATGAAGGTTCACAAAGGGGTACATAGAGGAAAAAATGGTAAAAAGAAAGTAGGGAAGGGGGATAATGAGATTACATTTGGACAAAGCAATTAATTGTAATTTAGTTCTGTTAATGAGTTTTCATAATATAACTAATCATTTAATTGATGTCCAGTTGTCCATGAGTGCAGTAATGCAATGAAACGTCACCATGTGTGAACATATCCTAAATTACCCCTGTGCATTTTAGATAATTACGAGAGAACTTTGAGTTTATGACCTCAAAACTTTGTGAAGTCCTTGCCTATCATTACTGCATACATTAAGTTGTCTCCAATTTGTTGTCTCTTTACATTATGGGAACAACCACGTAGCAATCCCCCCTCAATAGGACAACATGCAAACCGTTCACCCTCGCCAATGTCACAATAAAGGCAAACCAGAAGGGTTCTGGAAGTGGAAGACAAAGTCTGATCTTTCTGTCTAGCTTTTCTTTTTGATGTTCTGTCTGATCTGAGAGTAACTTGTTCCTGTATACCCTGTATCAACTCATTTGACTTGAATTCCTAGTGCATACCAATATAGGGGGCAGCCAGTGGACGCCATTACTATCGCCAGTACACAGGATGCTCTTGGGTTATTTATGTATATCACCATGCAGTACTTTTTAGTTATCTATTGAGCATTCTCCTGTTATATCCTATATTTGTATATGTACCGTTATGCTGCTATGTATTTCGCACTTTATATTTATTGGTATTTTCAGCAGTAGTCCACAGAGAGCAGCCTCCTTACTCTTGCTGTTTGTATCATTATTTCCAGTCATGGATCATTGTATATTCATTTTCAGTGTATGTTTTTAATCAATAAAACATATATGATGTTATTTTGTAAAAATTTTGAGGTTCAGCATTTTTTCTTTTTGGTGGCGTTTGAATTCGTTGTAACCTAACTACTGATGGGGCCATAGGTCACCTTCATTATTAATTCTCAAATACCCCACTCCTAATCCACCTCAATAATCCTATATACATTGAAGCATATATGACTTAGCAATGTTGACATATGAAATGTTACACTTCCTTAACTGTCCAGTAGCTTCAAAAAATGGCCAAGTGAGAACCAGGGGATACTTCTTTATTCTCAAATCAAATTTTTAACCAGTTTAGATTGTAGGCCTTTTTGCCTCTGCTGTTTGCCATTTCGATTGTGTGACCTGCAATGAATCCGCCTACCCTGATCCTCTGCTTATCTGACTACAATACCCCTCCCATCCCTGATACTGCATTCACTCCTCCTGCTGACAGTCCGGCTTGCTGTCTAGGCATATGTAGCCTGTTCCCCGGAGCCTTGCACCGACTCCTTCTGGTCCTTGGGGGCCAGTTGCTGCTCACACCGGGACCACACTTGTGGAGCGACCTGGTGTCCTCTAGCCGCAGAAGTCCAGCTTCCGCATCCTGGAGCAGGATAAAGGGTGAAGACCTAGAGGGCACTTAGACTCCGCTCCCTGGTGTGGCCCAAAGCCAAACCGGTTGAGTAGCACAGCGAGTCCACACTCGCTGTCCATTACACTATCACTATACACTATATTTTTTTGGTCCTGATAATTCTACAATATTTGCAGAAACTTTATTGTCAGGACAGAGCTATCTACACCCCCACTGGCACATGTGACACTAGACCTGTTCATGATCCTTTGTCTTAGGCAGCTCATTCTTCTCCTCTACAGAATCTACCCTGCTGCTCGATATGTCTATGGCTAGCCTTACAGAGTACCAAATAGCTGTTGGTGAAGTTACCATTTTCAAAATGCTTGAGAGTCCCAGCTTTGTGATTAGGTATGGGCTAATGACCTCATTGTCTCCTCCTATGCTTGAAACTCATTCATTCCTCTGGTCAGCAAGATAGTCGTCCTTTGCTGTAAGGGCTTGTCCCTCACTTGCTTCATTCTGCAATTAGATGGATTTGACTATGAGCACTGACTATGAGAGTGTGTATTTAAATGCATATATAGTCCACACAATGTACTGTTAATTTTTGCTACTGGTGCTGCTTCCACTGCGATCCGAAAGTAGATTCAAGGCCCTGTGGGACAAACAGATTGCTGCTGTTTTTACTGTCCTCTAAAATTTGCTATCCTCTAACTTTAAAGGTCACTGAGACTCCCGCTCCTAGGATCTGTAATGATGTGCCATATATGCACTATTACCACATCCAACAAATATTCACTCCTGCATAAAAGCATTCTCTACTAATTTTCTGCACCATAGGTCTTCATAGTTTCTTCTTGTAATTACCTTGTAGATGCCATAGCTGATACACAAAACAGCTTATGAATTAACATTATTTTAGAAAAAAAAAAGAAAATACAGGATGGAAACAACCGTCTGCAGCTTCGGCTCGACTGTCCCTTTCCTTTGAGTGGCCCCTCAATGTTATGGAAACGGGCGGAGGACATTGTCTCCATTAGAAAGGGCTCCCCTGTGATGCTGAGACAGTTTGGACTCTGCCACGACTTGAAGGCCTAGCGGGATGGTGATTTCCCTGAACCTAGACCCGGAGTGGACTCTGTGCCTTAGCACCCCATGGGCTAACTGTATTTTCCCGTAGGCTTTCCTGATACATGTGTTCTCAATGTGGTTAACTTATTGGCCAATGTAAATGTTCTATTGAAACATAACGAATGCAGAGCATGGGTTTTAGATACAAATACAGGAAGACATCAATGATAGATATCAAGGAAAAATTCCTTAAAACCTTCAATACTGTTAGAAATTTCCAGAGTGGCCTGAATATTCCTCTTATCATTAGAGAAGGATCTGTTTGGATTGGTTACTAGGAGATCTCCCATATATCTGAGTTTGCTGTCTGCTATCGGGGTGAATAACAGATCAATATTTCAATTGCATCTACAGTTTTCTATCTGTCATAGAGGTTAATAAAGGATAACTACATGCATTTTACCTACTGTAGTTCTAATGGTTTGTATGAGTATAATAAAATGAAGGTTCACAAAGGGGTACATAGAGGAAAAAATGGTAAAAAGAAAGTAGGGAAGGGGGATAATGAGATTACATTTGGACAAAGCAATTAATTGTAATTTAGTTCTGTTAATGAGTTTTCATAATATAACTAATCATTTAATTGATGTCCAGTTGTCCATGAGTGCAGTAATGCAATGAAACGTCACCATGTGTGAACATATCCTAAATTACCCCTGTGCATTTTAGATAATTACGAGAGAACTTTGAGTTTATGACCTCAAAACTTTGTGAAGTCCTTGCCTATCATTACTGCATACATTAAGTTGTCTCCAATTTGTTGTCTCTTTACATTATGGGAACAACCACGTAGCAATCCCCCCTCAATAGGACAACATGCAAACCGTTCACCCTCGCCAATGTCACAATAAAGGCAAACCAGAAGGGTTCTGGAAGTGGAAGACAAAGTCTGATCTTTCTGTCTAGCTTTTCTTTTTGATGTTCTGTCTGATCTGAGAGTAACTTGTTCCTGTATACCCTGTATCAACTCATTTGACTTGAATTCCTAGTGCATACCAATATAGGGGGCAGCCAGTGGACGCCATTACTATCGCCAGTACACAGGATGCTCTTGGGTTATTTATGTATATCACCATGCAGTACTTTTTAGTTATCTATTGAGCATTCTCCTGTTATATCCTATATTTGTATATGTACCGTTATGCTGCTATGTATTTCGCACTTTATATTTATTGGTATTTTCAGCAGTAGTCCACAGAGAGCAGCCTCCTTACTCTTGCTGTTTGTATCATTATTTCCAGTCATGGATCATTGTATATTCATTTTCAGTGTATGTTTTTAATCAATAAAACATATATGATGTTATTTTGTAAAAATTTTGAGGTTCAGCATTTTTTCTTTTTGGTGGCGTTTGAATTCGTTGTAACCTAACTACTGATGGGGCCATAGGTCACCTTCATTATTAATTCTCAAATACCCCACTCCTAATCCACCTCAATAATCCTATATACATTGAAGCATATATGACTTAGCAATGTTGACATATGAAATGTTACACTTCCTTAACTGTCCAGTAGCTTCAAAAAATGGCCAAGTGAGAACCAGGGGATACTTCTTTATTCTCAAATCAAATTTTTAACCAGTTTAGATTGTAGGCCTTTTTGCCTCTGCTGTTTGCCATTTCGATTGTGTGACCTGCAATGAATCCGCCTACCCTGATCCTCTGCTTATCTGACTACAATACCCCTCCCATCCCTGATACTGCATTCACTCCTCCTGCTAACAGTCCGGCTTGCTGTCTAGGCATATGTAGCCTGTTCCCCGGAGCCTTGCACCGACTCCTTCTGGTCCTTGGGGGCCAGTTGCTGCTCACACCGGGACCACACTTGTGGAGCGACCTGGTGTCCTCTAGCCGCAGAAGTCCAGCTTCCGCATCCTGGAGCAGGATAAAGGGTGAAGACCTAGAGGGCACTTAGACTCCGCTCCCTGGTGTGGCCCAAAGCCAAACCGGTTGAGTAGCACAGCGAGTCCACACTCGCTGTCCATTACACTATCACTATACACTATATTTTTTTGGTCCTGATAATTCTACAATATTTGCAGAAACTTTATTGTCAGGACAGAGCTATCTACACCCCCACTGGCACATGTGACACTAGACCTGTTCATGATCCTTTGTCTTAGGCAGCTCATTCTTCTCCTCTACAGAATCTACCCTGCTGCTCGATATGTCTATGGCTAGCCTTACAGAGTACCAAATAGCTGTTGGTGAAGTTACCATTTTCAAAATGCTTGAGAGTCCCAGCTTTGTGATTAGGTATGGGCTAATGACCTCATTGTCTCCTCCTGTGCTTGAAACTCATTCATTCCTCTGGTCAGCAAGATAGTCGTCCTTTGCTGTAAGGGCTTGTCCCTCACTTGCTTCATTCTGCAATTAGATGGATTTGACTATGAGCACTGACTATGAGAGTGTGTATTTAAATGCATATATAGTCCACACAATGTACTGTTAATTTTTGCTACTGGTGCTGCTTCCACTGCGATCCGAAAGTAGATTCAAGGCCCTGTGGGACAAACAGATTGCTGCTGTTTTTACTGTCCTCTAAAATTTGCTATCCTCTAACTTTAAAGGTCACTGAGACTCCCGCTCCTAGGATCTGTAATGATGTGCCATATATGCACTATTACCACATCCAACAAATATTCACTCCTGCATAAAAGCATTCTCTACTAATTTTCTGCACCATAGGTCTTCATAGTTTCTTCTTGTAATTACCTTGTAGATGCCATAGCTGATACACAAAACAGCTTATGAATTAACATTATTTTAGAAAAAAAAAAGAAAATACAGGATGGAAACAACCGTCTGCAGCTTCGGCTCGACTGTCCCTTTCCTTTGAGTGGCCCCTCAATGTTATGGAAACGGGCGGAGGACATTGTCTCCATTACAAAGGGCTCCCCTGTGATGCTGAGACAGTTTGGACTCTGCCACGACTTGAAGGCCTAGCGGGATGGTGATTTCCCTGAACCTAGACCCGGAGTGGACTCTGTGCCTTAGCACCCCATGGGCTAACTGTATTTTCCCGTAGGCTTTCCTGATACATGTGTTCTCAATGTGGTTAACTTATTGGCCAATGTAAATGTTCTATTGAAACATAACGAATGCAGAGCATGGGTTTTAGATACAAATACAGGAAGACATCAATGATAGATATCAAGGAAAAATTCCTTAAAACCTTCAATACTGTTAGAAATTTCCAGAGTGGCCTGAATATTCCTCTTATCATTAGAGAAGGATCTGTTTGGATTGGTTACTAGGAGATCTCCCATATATCTGAGTTTGCTGTCTGCTATCGGGGTGAATAACAGATCAATATTTCAATTGCATCTACAGTTTTCTATCTGTCATAGAGGTTAATAAAGGATAACTACATGCATTTTACCTACTGTAGTTCTAATGGTTTGTATGAGTATAATAAAATGAAGGTTCACAAAGGGGTACATAGAGGAAAAAATGGTAAAAAGAAAGTAGGGAAGGGGGATAATGAGATTACATTTGGACAAAGCAATTAATTGTAATTTAGTTCTGTTAATGAGTTTTCATAATATAACTAATCATTTAATTGATGTCCAGTTGTCCATGAGTGCAGTAATGCAATGAAACGTCACCATGTGTGAACATATCCTAAATTACCCCTGTGCATTTTAGATAATTACGAGAGAACTTTGAGTTTATGACCTCAAAACTTTGTGAAGTCCTTGCCTATCATTACTGCATACATTAAGTTGTCTCCAATTTGTTGTCTCTTTACATTATGGGAACAACCACGTAGCAATCCCCCCTCAATAGGACAACATGCAAACCGTTCACCCTCGCCAATGTCACAATAAAGGCAAACCAGAAGGGTTCTGGAAGTGGAAGACAAAGTCTGATCTTTCTGTCTAGCTTTTCTTTTTGATGTTCTGTCTGATCTGAGAGTAACTTGTTCCTGTATACCCTGTATCAACTCATTTGACTTGAATTCCTAGTGCATACCAATATAGGGGGCAGCCAGTGGACGCCATTACTATCGCCAGTACACAGGATGCTCTTGGGTTATTTATGTATATCACCATGCAGTACTTTTTAGTTATCTATTGAGCATTCTCCTGTTATATCCTATATTTGTATATGTACCGTTATGCTGCTATGTATTTCGCACTTTATATTTATTGGTATTTTCAGCAGTAGTCCACAGAGAGCAGCCTCCTTACTCTTGCTGTTTGTATCATTATTTCCAGTCATGGATCATTGTATATTCATTTTCAGTGTATGTTTTTAATCAATAAAACATATATGATGTTATTTTGTAAAAATTTTGAGGTTCAGCATTTTTTCTTTTTGGTGGCGTTTGAATTCGTTGTAACCTAACTACTGATGGGGCCATAGGTCACCTTCATTATTAATTCTCAAATACCCCACTCCTAATCCACCTCAATAATCCTATATACATTGAAGCATATATGACTTAGCAATGTTGACATATGAAATGTTACACTTCCTTAACTGTCCAGTAGCTTCAAAAAATGGCCAAGTGAGAACCAGGGGATACTTCTTTATTCTCAAATCAAATTTTTAACCAGTTTAGATTGTAGGCCTTTTTGCCTCTGCTGTTTGCCATTTCGATTGTGTGACCTGCAATGAATCCGCCTACACTGATCCTCTGCTTATCTGACTACAATACCCCTCCCATCCCTGATACTGCATTCACTCCTCCTGCTGACAGTCCGGCTTGCTGTCTAGGCATATGTAGCCTGTTCCCCGGAGCCTTGCACCGACTCCTTCTGGTCCTTGGGGGCCAGTTGCTGCTCACACCGGGACCACACTTGTGGAGCGACCTGGTGTCCTCTAGCCGCAGAAGTCCAGCTTCCGCATCCTGGAGCAGGATAAAGGGTGAAGACCTAGAGGGCACTTAGACTCCGCTCCCTGGTGTGGCCCAAAGCCAAACCGGTTGAGTAGCACAGCGAGTCCACACTCGCTGTCCATTACACTATCACTATACACTATATTTTTTTGGTCCTGATAATTCTACAATATTTGCAGAAACTTTATTGTCAGGACAGAGCTATCTACACCCCCACTGGCACATGTGACACTAGACCTGTTCATGATCCTTTGTCTTAGGCAGCTCATTCTTCTCCTCTACAGAATCTACCCTGCTGCTCGATATGTCTATGGCTAGCCTTACAGAGTACCAAATAGCTGTTGGTGAAGTTACCATTTTCAAAATGCTTGAGAGTCCCAGCTTTGTGATTAGGTATGGGCTAATGACCTCATTGTCTCCTCCTATGCTTGAAACTCATTCATTCCTCTGGTCAGCAAGATAGTCGTCCTTTGCTGTAAGGGCTTGTCCCTCACTTGCTTCATTCTGCAATTAGATGGATTTGACTATGAGCACTGACTATGAGAGTGTGTATTTAAATGCATATATAGTCCACACAATGTACTGTTAATTTTTGCTACTGGTGCTGCTTCCACTGCGATCCGAAAGTAGATTCAAGGCCCTGTGGGACAATCAGATTGCTGCTGTTTTTACTGTCCTCTAAAATTTGCTATCCTCTAACTTTAAAGGTCACTGAGACTCCCGCTCCTAGGATCTGTAATGATGTGCCATATATGCACTATTACCACATCCAACAAATATTCACTCCTGCATAAAAGCATTCTCTACTAATTTTCTGCACCATAGGTCTTCATAGTTTCTTCTTGTAATTACCTTGTAGATGCCATAGCTGATACACAAAACAGCTTATGAATTAACATTATTTTAGAAAAAAAAAAGAAAATACAGGATGGAAACAACCGTCTGCAGCTTCGGCTCGACTGTCCCTTTCCTTTGAGTGGCCCCTCAATGTTATGGAAACGGGCGGAGGACATTGTCTCCATTACAAAGGGCTCCCCTGTGATGCTGAGACAGTTTGGACTCTGCCACGACTTGAAGGCCTAGCGGGATGGTGATTTCCCTGAACCTAGACCCGGAGTGGACTCTGTGCCTTAGCACCCCATGGGCTAACTGTATTTTCCCGTAGGCTTTCCTGATACATGTGTTCTCAATGTGGTTAACTTATTGGCCAATGTAAATGTTCTATTGAAACATAACGAATGCAGAGCATGGGTTTTAGATACAAATACAGGAAGACATCAATGATAGATATCAAGGAAAAATTCCTTAAAACCTTCAATACTGTTAGAAATTTCCAGAGTGGCCTGAATATTCCTCTTATCATTAGAGAAGGATCTGTTTGGATTGGTTACTAGGAGATCTCCCATATATCTGAGTTTGCTGTCTGCTATCGGGGTGAATAACAGATCAATATTTCAATTGCATCTACAGTTTTCTATCTGTCATAGAGGTTAATAAAGGATAACTACATGCATTTTACCTACTGTAGTTCTAATGGTTTGTATGAGTATAATAAAATGAAGGTTCACAAAGGGGTACATAGAGGAAAAAATGGTAAAAAGAAAGTAGGGAAGGGGGATAATGAGATTACATTTGGACAAAGCAATTAATTGTAATTTAGTTCTGTTAATGAGTTTTCATAATATAACTAATCATTTAATTGATGTCCAGTTGTCCATGAGTGCAGTAATGCAATGAAACGTCACCATGTGTGAACATATCCTAAATTACCCCTGTGCATTTTAGATAATTACGAGAGAACTTTGAGTTTATGACCTCAAAACTTTGTGAAGTCCTTGCCTATCATTACTGCATACATTAAGTTGTCTCCAATTTGTTGTCTCTTTACATTATGGGAACAACCACGTAGCAATCCCCCCTCAATAGGACAACATGCAAACCGTTCACCCTCGCCAATGTCACAATAAAGGCAAACCAGAAGGGTTCTGGAAGTGGAAGACAAAGTCTGATCTTTCTGTCTAGCTTTTCTTTTTGATGTTCTGTCTGATCTGAGAGTAACTTGTTCCTGTATACCCTGTATCAACTCATTTGACTTGAATTCCTAGTGCATACCAATATAGGGGGCAGCCAGTGGACGCCATTACTATCGCCAGTACACAGGATGCTCTTGGGTTATTTATGTATATCACCATGCAGTACTTTTTAGTTATCTATTGAGCATTCTCCTGTTATATCCTATATTTGTATATGTACAGTTATGCGGCTATGTATTTCGCACTTTATATTTATTGGTATTTTCAGCAGTAGTCCACAGAGAGCAGCCTCCTTACTCTTGCTGTTTGTATCATTATTTCCAGTCATGGATCATTGTATATTCATTTTCAGTGTATGTTTTTAATCAATAAAACATATATGATGTTATTTTGTAAAAATTTTGAGGTTCAGCATTTTTTCTTTTTGGTGGCGTTTGAATTCGTTGTAACCTAACTACTGATGGGGCCATAGGTCACCTTCATTATTAATTCTCAAATACCCCACTCCTAATCCACCTCAATAATCCTATATACATTGAAGCATATATGACTTAGCAATGTTGACATATGAAATGTTACACTTCCTTAACTGTCCAGTAGCTTCAAAAAATGGCCAAGTGAGAACCAGGGGATACTTCTTTATTCTCAAATCAAATTTTTAACCAGTTTAGATTGTAGGCCTTTTTGCCTCTGCTGTTTGCCATTTCGATTGTGTGACCTGCAATGAATCCGCCTACCCTGATCCTCTGCTTATCTGACTACAATACCCCTCCCATCCCTGATACTGCATTCACTCCTCCTGCTGACAGTCCGGCTTGCTGTCTAGGCATATGTAGCCTGTTCCCCGGAGCCTTGCACCGACTCCTTCTGGTCCTTGGGGGCCAGTTGCTGCTCACACCGGGACCACACTTGTGGAGCGACCTGGTGTCCTCTAGCCGCAGAAGTCCAGCTTCCGCATCCTGGAGCGGGATAAAGGGTGAAGACCTAGAGGGCACTTAGACTCCGCTCCCTGGTGTGGCCCAAAGCCAAACCGGTTGAGTAGCACAGCGAGTCCACACTCGCTGTCCATTACACTATCACTATACACTATATTTTTTTTTTTTTTTTTTTTTTAAATTCTGAGTTTTATTAGTTTTAACATTTTTTTTACATGAAATAACAAAAAGGTCTTTTCAACATAGACCAACAGTATGTGTGATAAAAGAAAGTAGGACATTACAATACTAAGGTTGTTACCAACTAAGTCTGACTGGACATGGAGTATTTAGAAGAACAGCAACAGCAAGTTTGAGATGAAGGGCCAACCTGAGAAGTTGGGGACCTTGTATTGTAAATGAACATCAATCATAACATAAACTGATGATAATATAGAGAACACAAATAAAAGGAAATTCAAATAGGAGGGGGGGGGGGTGGTATAGAGACAGAGAGGAAAAAAGGAAGGAAAAGGGGGGGGAAATGGAGGGGGGGGATATAGACTCGTTGTCATCAAGCATTGAGAGTGAATGGGGGGGGGGTGAGGGAGAGAGAGGGGAGAGGAATCAAAGGAGGTTTAGTTTATTCTTGACTAGTACTTTGCATGTCCTGTGATGTTTGCGATGTTTGGGGGGAGGTGCTGGTAGGAGGGGTGGAGGAGGGGGGAATCCAAGACTGGTAGCACTGCGAGGTGATCCAAGGTTCCCATGTCTTCAGGAAGGAGTCGTGGGTCCCATTCGCCCAGCCAGACAGTTCCTCAAATCGGCAAATCTGATTCACTTTAGTACACCATTCGGAGATGGAGGGTGGTGTAGTTTGTTTCCATTTTAGGGGAATCAAAGATTTAGCAGCTGTTAAGAGATGCGTTATTAGATTGTGTTTGGAGGGTTTATATTGTTGTGAAGGTCTACTCAACGCAATCTGGTCCAGTGACAACTTAAACGTGTTGGACATGACTGTGTTTATAGTCTTCTCCACCTGCCTCCAAAAGGGGGCTATTAGGGGGCACAGCCACCAGATGTGTGATAATGAACCAGTATGTGATAGACAGCGCCAACACTTGTCGGTGGGGGAGAGTTTATAGGCATGTAGCCACTCTGGAGTTTTATACCATCGGGCCAATAATTTGTAATGGTTCTCTTGTAGAAGAACGCATCTGGAGTAACCATGCGAATCGTGTAATATAGAGGTAACTTCCGCATCCAAGAGGGTAGTTCCGAGTTCACGTTCCCAGGACAGGATATAACCTGGTTTGTATGTTGCTGAAGGTTTTGTGAGTAGGCGATAGATAGCTGAGACTGATCTTTGCTTCGAAGTTTGTGAGGTACAGATCTTCTCAAAGTCAGTTAAAGGGCGTGGGAGTTTCTTATCTGAGAGTAATGTAGCAAAGCACGATTTTATATGGGCAGTGTGAAGAAAGGAGAGGTTGCGTGGTCCCAGGAGCTCCTCAAGTTTTGTCATGTTCACAGTGGAGTTACCTTGGACTATGTCCATAAGGCGTGTTTTGCCCAAGTGGGCCCAAGTGGGAGCGAAGGTGGGAGAGTGAGCGTTCACTATCCATGGCACTAATGCAGTAGGAAGTAGTGGAGATGGGGAGGGAGCAAGTGTTTCCGCCATACTCCTCCAGACCATGTACGTTCCTTCCAACAGAGGGAAGGTAGCAGTGTTGGGTTTTACAGTACGTTTTGGTGTCCATAAATCTCTTAAACTAGTAAAATGTTCTGGAGTGGGTAGGGCCGGGATATGCAAAGAGGGGGCTGGGGAGGGGAGAGGGAACAGGAGATTTATCCAGATGTTCAAATGGACAGCTTTGTAATAAATGAGTATGTCCGGCAGGCCAATACCACCATGGTTTTTGTGTTGTATTAAGAGGGTGTGGGCTACTCGTGGTCGTTTTCCCTTCCATAGAAAGCGAGAGAAAAGGCTCTTAAGCGACTGGAAGAATGTGGTTGGAATTTTTATCGGGACCATTTGCAGAGTATAGAAGATTTTGGGGAGTATATAAGTCTTTAAGAGATTTTTCCTTCCTAGCCAGGATATTAAGGGAAGGTCATATTCTTTAAGGAGGGATGTGATGGAGGCAAGTAAAGGTACATAGTTAAGTTGATAGAGGTCGGTGAGATGGCGAGAGATTTTAATTCCAAGGTATTTAATGGCATGGGGGGCCCAGGGAAAGGGTGTTATCTTTTTAATGTGGGCAAGGTCCGTGGGGGGAATGGTGAGGTTCAAAAGTTCAGACTTTGCAAAATTGACTTTAAAGTTGGAAACCTCTTGGAAGGATAGTAGAGTTTTTTCTAATCGAGGAAGGGAGGTCGCTGGGTTTTGCAGAGTAAAGAGGAGGTCGTCTGCAAAAGCCAGGACCTTTGTCTCATTTCCTCCCATTTTAATGCCTGTGATATTCCCATCCTGTCTGACCTTTTGCAACAAAGTTTCTACCACTAGGATGAACAGGGTGGGGGACAGGGGGCATCCCTGTCTTGTCCCATTTGTAATGGTAAAGACAGGGGATAGGGAATCGTTTATTTTCAATCTGGCGTGCGGGAGGTGATATAAAGAGAAGATTGCATTTATAAAGGGGTCTGGGAATCCAAATTTAGAGAGGGTGTTCTTCATAAATAGCCAGTCTACTCTATCAAAGGCCTTCTCGGCGTCTACTCCGAGAAGGACCGATGAAGAGGATAGGCCTTGGGCCGCGTGGAGTGCTTGAAACAGTCTGGCTGTGTTTTGTCTGCCCTCTCTACCAAATACAAACCCTGTTTGGTCTGGCTTAATTAGTGTAGGGATAAGGGAACGCATACGGGATGCTAATAACTTCGCCCATATCTTAAAGTCGAGGTTTAACAAGGAAATGGGCCTGTAGCTGCCACATGCTAAGGGGTCCTTTCCTTCTTTCCAAATAAGTGTGACATGTGCTTCCTGTGTCTGTTTTGGCCAGTGAGATCCCTGAAGTACTGCATTGCAGGCCGCTGAAAGCTGGGGAGTGAGTATGTCTGCGAATTTTTTGTAGTAGATAAGCGGGAGACCGTCGGGTCCGGGACTTTTGCCTGGGGGAAAGCTCTTAATGATAGTGGCAATTTCTTCCTTGGTAGTGGGTGTAAGGAGTTGTAGTGCGGATTCAGGGTCTACTTGGGGGAGGTCTAGGTCAGACAAGAATTTGCTAATCAACGGCTGTCTTATATCAGGCGAGGGGAGATTCTCTGAGTCGTGTAGGTTATATAGAGCTTGATAGAAATGTTGAAATGCCTCTGCTATTTTGGGTGTGGAAGAGTGTGTAACACCTAAGTCATCTGTGATGGAGTTGATTTGAGCCTTCTCTCTCGCTTTCTTGATCAGTGAGGACATAATGCGACCTCCCTTATTGCCATGAGCATAAATGGTGTGTCTGACATGCAGATATGACTTGGCAGATTTAGCATACAATAGGTCCTTAAATTTTTCTCTCAGCAATTTAAGGTCTTTTAGAGCAGATTCTACTTTTGAGAATTTGTGTAGTTTCTCTAGCACCAGTATTTGGTGTAGGAGAGAGTCTGCTTCTTTTTGTCTGGCTTTTTTTTGTCTGGAGCCTGCTGCTATGAATAGGCCCCTTACAAACGCCTTGTGGGATTCCCATACTACAGGAGGGGACGAATCAGGTTGGTTGTTAAAAGTGAAATATTCACTTAATTGTTTGGTGATATCCTTCTGTATAGTAGGTGTGTCTAATAGGGTTTCATTTAAACGCCATCTCCATTCATTAGGAGGAGGGTGAGACATGTTCCAAACAATGGAGGTAGGCGCATGGTCTGAGATGGTGATTGAGCCAATAGAGGATTTAGGGGTGCTCTGTAGGAGTGTATTGTGGACTAGGACATAGTCCAGCCTTTGGTAAGAATTATGTATCCCAGAGTAGTAAGTGAAGTCTAGAGTAGATGGATTTTGAATTCTCCACAAATCTATTAGACCCATATCTTGTAATTTAGTGTGTAATTTCCCCAGGGCAGCATAGGAGATCCCAGATTGTTTAGTGGAGGAGTCCAGTAGTGGGTTAAAAGTGATATTCAGGTCTCCCCCAAGAATTATTGGACCTTGGGCAAAGAGCTTCAATTCATCAAGAGCCTTCAGGAGCCACGCAACCTGTCCTGTGTTGGGCGAGTATAAGTTTGCAAAAGTGAATGTACGTGCATTTATACTCACTCTCAGAAATAAGAATCTACCTTCAGCGTCAGAGTGTTGTTGAAGAACTTTAATCGGTATGGATCTATGAACAGCTATGGATACCCCCTTGGATGCGGAAGATGGATGGCAGGAGTGGAACCAGCTGGAGAAATATCTGGTTGGAAGTACAGGAATCTTCCCCCGTTTGAAATGTGTCTCCTGGATAAAGGCAAGAGAGGTTTTAGATTTACGCAGTAGTGATATAATGTGATGTCTTTTGTTGGGGCTGTTAAGGCCCCTGACGTTGAAAGACGTCACAGTAATACCAGTCATGTCTTGAGGAGCAGGTGACAACGAAGAAGGTATTAAGTTGTACTAGGTGAGAAAGGGGGGGGGGGGGGGGGGGTTGAAAAAAAGGAGGTAAGAAGAGAAGGAAACAAATATATACAAGTCGTTCCTATACCGGGGTTGAGGTAGGGAAGGGGGGGGAGGTTGTGAAGAGGGGTAGAAGAGGGGGGGGGGGGAGGATGAGGTCAGGGCACTAAGTGCGACTCAGGTGCGACCGTACCTCTGCGGGGGGGAAATAGGTGGAGAAAATAGGAAACCTGATCAGCCTCTATGAGCCTAGGGTACTGCCAGAGGCAATATAAGGTATGGCAGGGGAGGCAAGGGAGGGGGGGGGGAGGGGAGAGAGAAAAAAGGGGGAGGGAGACATATGAACCATTGACAGAATAAAACCAGGGAAACAAAGGAACCTACAAACAAGGAACAAAAATGGTCTGTCTAGCACACAGAACCTCTCCCACTTGGGACGCCATGTAGGGGAGTCTGTGGGACTGAGGAGGTGTGGGCAAGAGGACACAGCTAAAAATGAAAAACCGGTACACTTGTGTATATGTAAGAGAAGATTCCAAAGAAAATACCACAATGTTCGTATTTCTAGTCCAGGAAGTAGACAGATTCCATCTAAAACGAGAGGAACTACATTGGAGGGCAGTGTTAAGTCACTGGTCTTTCCTTGTGTTTAAAAGTTACACAAACTAAAGCATGCATAGAGTGGCACTCCCTTAGATATGTGTGCCATGGGTACTTAGAGAGCTGTAAGCTAGAATATTTGGAGTATAGGTCCTGATAGCCTAGGTGGGGAAGGGGGGGGGGGGGGTGGGGGGGGTGGAGTGGGGGGAGTTAGTAAGGGACGGTAGGGTACCTGAGGGGGGGTGAAATCACATGTAGTTAATATCTTGACAAGATATCAGAGAAAGCACACAAAAATATGTGGAATCCAGAGTCTCTTGGATTGTAGTCAGAAGTCTTTTTCATCGTGTCGGGGGACTGAGATGAGTTGACCCGGGTGGAGCAGATAAGTTGCGGAATATCCACATCTGGATAGTCGTGATAGAGGTTCAGCTATCCAGGGGAGGGTCCTCAAT
>NW_027208492.1:0-57172 GCF_027789765.1 Dendropsophus ebraccatus | reverse complement strand
AGATGACTACTTGGGGGTGATTACATACAGCGCTCAATCTATAAAATATATTATAAGTTTTTATTTGGAAGGATGGGGGATATAGTATTGTATAGAAAGTGTGCTGATGATTTATCAGCACACTTCTAAGCTGTAGCCATTTTTTTTTTAATTCTTTATTCTTTTCCCATTTTATAACATTATTATATCTAACATAAATAAGTTGTCATGCATTACAGTAATTACAATACATAGCTTTGACAAATGGAAATATTCAGCATTAAATGCATAACAACTGCACATAAGACATAAATTACTCCTCCCCCTAACCCAACCACCCCACCCACCCCTGCCAGGAGTGCGAAGAAGAAAAAAAGAAAAAAAATATATATATATATGAAATAATAAAATAAATAAATTCCCGCTACCCTCCTTCCAGCGGGAACTGAATAGCCATTTTTAACGTGATTGGTTCCCTTTAAACCTGCGTATCAGGCCAATTCCCGCCGGAGTCTTTTTCTGCAACATGAGACTTAGAAAATCTCACCATTTTGCTAACACAGTAAATATTGCACATTCTCTGCATGGAAATCCATACAGGTCTGCATTTATACCATATGTGGCCGTAGTTATAGACATCTAACTATATCTGTTTCTGACCACCTACTGTGTTTGGCCCTGCCCTCACAGTACAAGTACTAACAACAGACAGACAATGTGCTTACTCTCTGAGGTTGTCAAGCGTCTCTTCTAGAAGTGCCTTTCCTTGCTGACTGATAACAGTTGGGTTTCTCTCTTCTCCAGCCGGCCAGTGAGCTCATCAATGATCTACACACGGGTTACAGAAAAGAAAGCTGATTGATAAAGTCATTACAAAGTTTCTGTTTATGAGGAATCTCCCCAGTGTATGCATAACAGGAACACAACCTCTAGGCGCCATGTGCCACACACTTGCAGCCTACAAATACTATTTCACCCCACAAAAAATGAGCATGGTTCTATACAATATAGGCTGCTGAAAGCAACTTCACTTAATCCTCTGGTTATCAAACATTTTATACAAGTTTTATTGTTTGAAGAGAATGTACCATCAGGTACATCGCTTTGATTTTTTTTTTACGCAAATGGATTGGCGCCGGCGTGGGGTGCTGGTGCTGCTGTACTTTTTTGAACTGACGCCCGGTTCCCATGCACGGCGCCGATCTACTTCCCAGAACCGGCCCGTCCAGGAGCAGTGGGAGCGGGCCCGCCAGCCCCCAGTGTGATGAAGCCCCCTCCCCTCTGTGACATCACTCCATTGACTCTAATGGAGCCGTGTCACAGAGGGGAGGGGAGATAGGGCCCTATTCCACAGGAACGATAATCGGCCCATTCGGCCGATTATCGCTTTGTGGAATAGAGAGAACGATCAGCCGATGATCGTGTCATCGGCTGATCGTTCATTTAGGGCCAGACCTAAAATCATCGTTCCCCTGCGGAAGAGAAGCCCTGCAGGTAATGTATGTGCTTTCAAATCGTCGGCCGCCCGCCGCGCACCGCTATTCCACCATAGCAATGCGCGGCGGGCGACCGACAATTTGGGAAGCACAATACATTACCTGCAGGCCTTCTTCTCCGCTCTGTCTTCCTCCTCAGGTCCCGCTCGATCTAGCTTCAGAATGGCCTGTCAGCTGACGGAGCGCTCAGCCAATCACAGGCCGGGACCGCCGCGGCCTGTGAGTGGCTGAGTGGACTGTCAACTGACAGGCCATTCTGAAGCTAGAGCGTGCGGGACCCGGGGAGGAAGACAGAGCGGAGAAGAAGGCCTGCAGGTTATGCATGCTGCAAGGGCTGCAAGGACATCAGTAACGATGTCCTTGCAGCCCTCGCTCAACGATCATTAGGCCGTGGAATAGGCCCAGTAAACGAGCAGTGATCTAGCAGATCGGCGCTAGTTTACATCGTTGATCGGGCCCCCATTGGCCCATGGAATAGGGCCCATAGTCACACTGCGGGCCAGCGGGTCTGCCCCCAGTGGTTCATGTGCCGGGCCGGTGCTTGGAAATAGACCTGCGCCATGCAGAGTAATTGGGGCTATTTAAAAAAAATGACCACAGCACTGGTGCCAATCCATTAATGTTAAAAACTCAAAGCGATGTACCTGATGGCTCATTTGCTTTAGGTCTTTATTATGCATTTCTAAAATGGTTAATACTGTCTAGTCCAGTGTTTTTCAACCTGTATCCATTAAGCCCTTGCAAAACTACAACCTCCATCATTTTTAAAAAAGGAAATCTGCCCTGCGATTGGTCACTATTAGAGATGAGCAACAAAAGAATATTCACCTCCAAACGAATGCGAGTTTAAATGCACACCAGTGCAGTACACTATTCCACTCAATAGTTGTCTTTTTCAAACTACTATTGAGCTGAAACCTCGCACTGGTGTGCATTAAAACTCACTGCTGGCTGAAGTTAAATGCAGCCCTAGGAAGCCCTGGAAAACATGGATACAGCCATAAGCCATAGGCTGTATCCATGTTTTCCAGGACTCCCTAGAGTTGCATCCAACTTTTCTGACCGTACATGAGCACGCTCAAGTTGCGCTTATCTCTAGTCACTACAATTATTAAAAAAGAAAAATTAGGTTCATTGCATTTGCTTTTTTTCTAGTATGTTCAGACTTTTCCTGACAGATTTACCACTAAATCAATTCAGGTTTTCCTTGCTTTTGTACCACGACCAGCAAAGCACCTCAGAAACCATATGTCCTGACATTTTTATTTAGGGTTTTTCCTATTGCTGTTGGTCCATGTACTTGGTGGTAAGGCTAGGTTCACACTGCATTTTTGCTCTCCGTTTAACGGATCCATTTTAAAATGTTTAATGTACAGAAAAACATGGTCAACCACGTTTTTATGTACTCTAAAAACGAACCAGTTTTGATTTTTTTCCCCTTTTTTTGTTGTAAATAATGCAAGTCAAAGGAAAATGGATCCAAACAGATTGCATACAACTGCATCCATTTTTACCAGCCATATTTTTTCCCATAAAGCCGATGCATTGAATGGACATCAAAAATGCAGTGTGAACCTAGTCTGAGCCAAATGTAAAGTGATCAGTTTTCACAATAGTGAGGATCCATTTTGCACCAATCACAAGTAGGCGCAGTCACGTAAAAAAAAAAAAACTGGCCACATACATTGAGAGCAAAAAGACAAATAAATCTAGTTGGATGAATAACTAAAACCCTAATGTGTAGGGGTTTTGAAAAATAGACAATCTTAAGGCCCCATTCCACGGAACGATTATCGGCCGTATCCGGCCGATATCAGCCGCTACTCGTCCCGTGGAATAGAAGGCAACGATCAGCCAACATCGTTCATGTCAGCTGATCGTTGCGTCGTTTGTCTTTCTATAGGCTGCCGTCGCTCCATAGAACAGGAACGGCGGCAGCAGACTGCTACTGTATGCTATGGGCTGCCCGGACAATCTAGCGATTACCTGGGCGGCCCCCCTGCAGCTATCCACGGCCCTACCTCCCGGACTCACCTGCTCGCTGCTGCCACGTGGAATAGCAGCGGCAGTGAGCAGGGAACGAGGAGCAAACAAGTGCTAATAGCGCTCGCTTGCTCCTGTCAGTCGGCCTGTGGAATAGGGCCCTTTAGTAGATCTGCCACTAAGGCAAAGTACAAAATGCTGCAAACTGGATTCTATTTGTGATTTACAGTAATTTCTCTCCCACCATGTTGGTGATTTTATATGCAGCAGGGTTTAGAAGCTTATTAGAGGGACTCAAGGAAATTCTTCAGTACTAAGCCACAGTAAAGTTATATGTGCTTAAAGGGGTATAGGTGTTGCCATATCACCATCATCAGTAGGGGTCCAACTTTCTGGGCCACTGATCATGAGAATGAAGGGGGTGCAAGCACAGCATGTCCATCAAGGTTTTCCCTGCAGAGCAGCACTCTCAGCCACCCAGCTGTGCAGAGCATTGCAGCTGCCTTCATTATCACTATATCAGCTTTGTTACAAGAGATGAGCTAAAGCTTTGGCCGTCCAGGCATGATGGGAATTGTAGATTTGAAACAGCTGGAGGCACGATTTTGGCACCCCTGCTCTAAACCGACCCATTCAACAATGCTACTGACTAAAATGGTAGATAACCGGACCAACAGATTGTATTTCACTGCACAACAGACATCAAAAAACCATGGAACAACTTTGTGCACCAGCAATCAACCTGAAATTGTAAAGCACAAGGAAGCTGAATACTTTCCAGCCAGGATGTTTTCTTTGCTTTTATTACCTTTTGCATATCTTCCATTGTATATTCAACCTTTGGCTTATCGACCGTCTCTTTCTCCTCCCCCAGCACTTGCTGCCTGACTGACTCTGGCTCTTGTGTCTGGAGTGAAGTCACCAGGAGATCCGGTTGCTCTGAATTTACAGGGGTTGCGCTCCTTCCACTCTCCTCCATCTCTATGTCTTCACACGAATGCACAAGTAGTGTGTTCTCAACAACTTCTTCATCAGTTTTGCTCTCAGTAGAGCTAGTAATGTCCATACTTGGGATGGAAGTGCTAACCGCAATGGCGACTAGGGTGCACCCCCTGCCTGGCAGCTCATCATCAGAGTTGATCTCACTGACGCTGCGGCTGTCCAGAGATTGTACGCTGAAGGAGTCTATCCTTTCAAAAGCATCAGAAGATGAGCAGCTTTCTGTCAGCTTAGGAAATTCATCCAAGCGGCTATATTCTGCAGAGGGAGACAAGAGCTGAAAGGAGTTCTGCATCAGGCTGAGGTTACCCTTGGAGTCCGTCACCTCCTGTCGGGAGCTGACAGAGCTCTCGCTTATTACGCTCTCATGGTCTAGCACCTCAATATCACTAGTTGTGGAAGTGCCAGAGGAAAAAGTGCTGATGGGAGGGGATGGGGTATTACTCTGCCGATCCTCAAGCTTTTGGTCCTTGAGGTCCAAACCACTGTCCTTGTTTTCTGGAGGAACTGTTGGAGAAGAAGCAATGCCATCTTCTTCTGATTTAGGTTCTTTCAGTTCCTCTGGAGAGTCACTAGATTCCTGGATGGTCTTTTCCAGGTCACATTTCTCCTCAGATGGCTCTTCCCGTTCATCCGCAGATACATCTACTACTTCCAAGTCTTGGACTTGATATTCCAGCTGCTCCTTCTCCTGGAGCTCATCCCTGGACTGGTGTCACTTTTCAGTAAGTTTATAGGCTTGGGTGCATTTTGCTTTACTTCTTCTTTGGGTCTTTGAGATTTGGCGGGAGGCTTCGACACCACAGAAACTAACTGTCACAGGTTTAGCCTCTGGTGAGGAGAGAAAGGCACTGAAGAAATTCCTCAGACTCGTCCACCACAGTTCTCCTGACAGGTTTAGTAATGGCGGTTGGTGATAAGATGACCTGGGTTTGAGCCTCCTCCGACTGTCCTCCCCAGTTGGAATTTTCCCAGCTTCCTTTGATTGAAGAACCACTGCCTAAAGGACAAAAGGTGAATATGAGCGAGATCTAATATGGACATAGGAAGGTATTGAGATATATATATACACACACACACACACACACACACACACACACATATGATTAAGTATATGAAGACTTTAAATATGGGAAATGAAAGGTAAAACACATGCACAGAATAAAATACCAAAAACAAGTAAACCCACATTGTTTCTATGCCAGGCAAGTGTAAGACAAAGTGACAAGCAACTTACATGTCATACATTATGGAATACCCAGGCTAATGCAACAAAATGAGCAGGAAATGAGCATCCAACACAGGAAAGAAATCAGGTTGCCCCTGACCTGACACTGAACATGGATTGTTGTAATTGCGTGCAGGGCTGCACAGTTTGTCAAGGTCCATACCAAAGTGCCGAAACCGCTAAACAACAGGCACCAACTCTGTCCGGTGGACCACAATAACTTATAATAGGGTCCGTCAGATTATGGCAAGCCGTCTGTACACTTGATGGGATAATAGTGCAGCACGCTGCATGTTTCCTTCCATGAAATCTGACATAATCCCCAATAGAAGCCTTACAGAGGTCACTATCCCATACTCAGCAAGTATCTATTAATGAGAAGAGGACCTGTTCATGTAAACCCCTGGGCATCAGACAGTGACCTTTGCAACCCGACCAACGAAGAGCAGCTCTTTACACCCAACATCAGGCTGGGTGGCAGTCAAATACTTGGACCATTCCTTTAAAAGAGTATTTTGACAAGAGACATTATGGGATATCCACTTCCATTGAGTTGTAGTATCTTGCCAATGGTGACTACAAAAAGGAGACCAAGGGAGGATAGGCTGTTCATGTGCACGGCTATCTTTTATGGTGTACAGGTAATACAGAAACAGCCCAGAAGCACCCAATAGTGGTGCTTTTACCATAGCAGCTTGGGAATCTCTCTAAGAAGCTGTATGGAAAGTGTGATAGCAGGGAATTGGTGAACAGGGGATCCCTACTCCCTCTCCACAGAATTCTATAGGGAAAGTGGTATAACACTCAATTTATTTACAGTAGCGCAAACATTTAAACAATTTCTAAACTCCTGGCATCATTATCAATGATCCCGGGAACTCCCAGCTCCTTTAATTAGTGCATTGTCCGTATTTATGGAGCATGCACAGAACGTGTGAATGCCCCCTAACACTGCTCAGTACTACTCTTTAATGTCCCCCATGCTGAAGGTGCACTATAGAGATATAGGGGTGCAGGATTCTCTTCTGTGTCTGCGCAGTGGCAGACATCATATAAGCAAGTCTATACCCACTAGGTCAAGAATAACTGAGAATTAGAGATGAATCCTGTGGAGGAGAGAACTTGTGTAAAAGTTCATAGACAAATTATAATAATGACCACAAATAATACTACTCCTCATGTATACAAATGATGACTTATCCTGAGGTCTTTGAAATGCAGGTATACTTTTATATTCCATTTAACCCTTTAAAACCTCACTGGGTCTCTTAGACGTTGACCTGAATACACAATGACATAAGGAATGCCGTCGGGGTGAAGATATCGGGTCATGCACCAATAATGATGAATCAGATTTGAATAAGGATAATTGACAGTCATACACAGCGACAACAAAACTACTGAGAGCAACTGCATCCATGCGTACGGGGAGCACCTGCTGACAGTAAACCTGTACACTGTTATGGGGGGCAGCCATCTTGACAGATATATTAGGAGTGTTACGGTAATGCTGCAGCCCCTCTAGAAGCAGCGAGTACGATCTGCACTTTAGCCAAAGTTACTACTGTCATCCACATTCTAATAGTTCTCCTGTTCTGCAGTGATACACTGAAACGCTTTGCCTTTGTCTATTAAAGAGGGCCCCTGTCCACCCCATTAGGACATATACACATCATAGAGGCGGTATTACACTCACAGCCATGAGTAGTCACACAATAACACCGCCTTTCCCCTGGAGCAGCTGCGTCATGGACATGCCGGGCTGTCACCACTTGTCGCCAGCAATTTCAGCTGTTCGCCTGCAGTGTTGGGTGCAGGAACCAGTGCAACCAGCCAGTCCTTGTTTTTTAAGACAATCCCTTTAAGCTATGGTAATTTTTTTTGTAACACTTCTCCATTTATGGCTGCTGTTCAGGTGGAGCTCCTGCCTTTCAAGTTGAGTGCCCCTTTAAGATAATGTTAAGGAGGTTTCCTCTTTAAGGGCAGGTGTTGGTTTTCAGGTAAAGTTCCCCTTTAATAGCAGTTTGCCCTTCAGGTGGTACTCCCCTTTACAGACAGATAGGTGGAGTGCTCCTTTAAGGGCATCACCCACTGCAGAATCTAGGCGATATAATTACTCACAGACACAGAGAATACCATCACACAGAGTACACCTACCCTCCTCATAGTGGCTGATGATGGAGCCTGCCCAGGCTGTCTCATCCTCCTTTATATCCAGTACTCGGTCTATGGACTTCTGGGCCTGAGACAGCGCCTGCTTGGCGAAGCTCGAGAGCTGTGAGGCATTGAACCAGCTCATAGCGCCGGCTTCTCCCCCTCCTCCTCCCCGGTAGCCCACACCACCAGCCGCCGCCGCCGATCTCCTAGCACTTCCCGAACACGTAGCAGTAAACAAACCCCGTCATGACGTCATCGTAACGCGACACTCGTCTTCACAAAGGCGTTCTCAGAACTGATCAGGTGACTGCGTCTAGTCATGACGTCATCGGGGCGCGCCGCCGGTAGGTCCTGGAGGTGTGCGGCGAGATGGTCACGTGACTCCAGGTGGTGTTGTCACTGAGTTGCAATATCTTATCATTTGCATATATTTGTATTCACTACTGCTCAGTGTAGAATAGTAACGTATAGGAATTGGATAGAGTAGGTTTTACAAAGGTGTTGTCCAGTTCCTAAAACCCCTTTCCAGTTCACTATATCCCTGAAATTTAATGGGGTAAGGGTCCGTTTACACAGAAAGATTATCTGACAGATTATCTGCCAAAGATTTGAATTCAAAACCAGAAACAGACTATAAACAGAGATCAGGTCATAAGAGGAAAGACTGAGATTTCTCCTCTTTTCAAATCCATTCCTGGCTTTGGCTTCAAATATTTGGCAAATAATCTGTCAAATAATCTTTCTGTGTAAAGGGACCCTAAGTGCATTTACACAAAGAGATTTATCTGACAGATTTGTTAAACCAAAGCTAGGAACAGACTAGAAACAAGGAACAGGTCATAAAGGAAAGACTGAGATTTCTCTTCTTTTTAAATCCATTCCTAGCTTTGGCTTCCAAAATCTGTTAGATAAATCTGCCTGTGTAAACGTACCATTATGGTGCGTTTACACAGACAGATTTATCTGACAGATCTTTGAAGCCCAAACCAGGAACAGACTATAAACAGGGATCCGGTCATAAAAGAGACTGGGATCTATCCTCTTTTCAAATCCATTCCTGGCTTTGGCTTCCAAAATCTATCAGATAAATCTCTCTGTGTAAACGCACCCTTATGCTAAGTTTACACGGAGCGATAATTGGCCCGATCGGACGATTAAAGATTTCGAAGTAACGATTTTTTTTTCTAACGATCAGCGTTTAGACGGTACAATATATCGTACGGAAAAATCGTTTTGCGATCGCGCGCCCGCAGCCCGGCCCCCCCGCCGCTCCAATCGCCACCCCCGCCGCCGCTCCGATCGAGTGATCGAGCCGGCGCAGAGGGCCGCGGATGAGCGGGGGGCCGGGCTGCGGATGAACGTGGCGGCGGGCGGCCGGACTATCGCGCGGACGACGGTTTACACGGAACAATCGGCGGATTTTTTGCGAACGACGATTTAAAAACCTGTTAAAAGATCAAAATGAACGATTTCTCGCTCATCGTTCGATCGTTCGCCGCGTTTACATGTACGATTATCGTTCGAATTCGATCGTTATCATGCAAATTCGCACAATAATCGTTACGTGTAAACCCAGCATTAGGGTCCATTTAGATAGAAAGATTATCTGACATATTATCTGCCAAAGATTTGAAGCCAAAGACAGGAATGGATTTGAAAAGAGGAGAAATCTAAGTGTACTATTACACGGAACGATAATCGGCCCAATTCGGCAGATTATCGTTTCATGTAATAAATACAACGATCAGCCGATGACAACGATCATCGGCTGATCGTTCATATGGGTTCTGACCTATTTTTGTCGGGCGCCGACCGCGCTCCGCTACGTGTAATAGCGGTGCGCGGCCGTCGACTGACGATATACATTACCTATCCACGTTCCAGGGCTGCTGCTGCGGTCTTTTTCTCCCCGTGTCCTGCGCGCTCTAGCTTCAGAGCGACCAGTCAGCTGACAGGCTGCCTGGCCAATCACAGGCCGCTGCGGTCCCGGCCTGTGATTGGCTGAGCAGCCTGTCAGCTGAAAGGCCACTCTGAAGTTAGAGCGCGGGATCCGTGGAGAAGAAGACCGCAGGAGCAGCCCTGGAACGTGGATAGGTAATGTATGTACTTAAAGAGTCACTGTCGTATTTTTTTTTTTTTTTTTGCAGAAATCAATAGTCCAGGCGATTTTAAGAAACTTTGTAATTGGGTTTATTAGCCAAATCTGCCATTATCTGCATGTAAAAAGCCTTTTCCCAGATCCCCCCCTCCTTCCTCTTTTTCATCCACTCCAAAAAATCTGAAAATTGTGACTTGTTGCAGGAGACGTACCCTGTCTGCTCTAGGGAGAGGGGAGGGGGGGAGGAGGAAGGAGGCAGCAGAAAGCAGATAACAGAGGATTACAGGCACTGAGCTGGGTGACAGCTGTAATCTGAGCTCAGACAGGTCACTGGTGATGGTCAGTAGAGATATCCCGTGAGGGATTTGTAGATTAACTCTTTGTTGTCCTGTTTTGGTCTTTTCTTTAGCTCTCTCCATAGGAGAACAATGAAGACAGGGGGGAGAGCTTCAAACTGCTTTTTCATGATAAAAATGCATTTTTCGGATAATAAACCCAATTACAAAGTTTCTTAAAATCGCCTGGACTATTGATTTCTGCAAAAAAAAATTTCACGACAGTGACACTTTAAGCAAGGGCTGCAAGGACATAATCAGGGCGTGTAATAGGCCCAGTAAACGAGCGACAATCTAGCAGATCGCTGCTCGTTTACAGGTATTATCGGGCCCCATCGGCCCGTGTAATACCACCCTAAGGCTTTCCTTTATGACTTGTTTATAGTCTGTTCCGGGCTTTGGCTTCAAATTTTTGGCAGATAATCTTTCTGTGTAAACGGACCCTTAATCAACTTAATTTGCAGAACTGTAGCCTGCATTAGGCAGTGGTCCCACTGGGGCTATACAGCGATTTTGGCTGCAAGAGAAGTTGTGTGACCAAAGATTGCCATGTCACATCATAGAAAATGGACAGATTTATTATGACTGTTGGGTTGTGGGTCGTAGGACTTGGTTTACTACAACGCAGCACGATCCACGCATATTATGCCATGGTAATTATTCAGTTGCACAACCCCTGTGGCGGCCAGAATTACTGTGTAGCCCCTGCCTTAGGGTATAAAAGCAAGCTGTACCTTGCAGGTTATGCTGCTTACTAAACATATCACTCTTTTAGTTCTCAACAAAGTGTCAAGGAGGCGGAGCCAAGCTTCTTGCATCCCCTTTATGATTGATACCAAAGGCTTGGCTTACAGCACAGAGACCATGAAAGTCAATAGCGGCATCATGTCATCAGTGCCCACAACAATCTCACCGCTATCTCTATTGATTTCCACAGCACAGGCACAACATTTTAAGACGGCTCAAATGTGGCCTTCTAGGCATATAGATTTTTATGGTCTGCATATATTAACAGGATGTTCCCTAAACACCTCCTAAGTGGGTCTTCTTCCCATAGGACACCCAGCTATTGGGAGACCTGGGGTCCCTAACCTGTTTAAACCAGCCACCAATTGCTACAATTGACAAGTTCACCATCTGGATGGAGCTTATACACTCCCCGGCCACTTTATTAGGTACACCATGCTAGTAACGGGTTGGACCCCCTTTTGCCTTCAGAACGGCCTCAATTCTTCGTGGCATAGATACAACAAGGTGCTGGAAGCATTCCTCAGAGATTTTGGTCCATATTGACATGATGGCATCACACAGTTGCCGCAGATTTGTCGCTGCACATCCATGATGCGAATCTCCCGTTCCACCACATCCCAAAGATGCTCTATTGGATTGAGATCTGGTGATTGTGGAGGCCATTTGAGTACAGTGAACTCATTGTCATGTTCAAGAAACCAGTCTGAGATGATTCTAGCTTTATGACATGGCGCATTATCCTGCTGAAAGTAGCCATCAGATGTTGGGTACATTGTGGTCATAAAGGGATGGACATGGTCAGCAACAATACTCAGGTAGGCTGTGGCGTTGCAATGATGCTCAATTGGTACCAAGGGGCCCAAAGAGTGCCAAGAAAATATTCCCCACACCATGACACCACCACCACCAGCCTGAACCATTGATACAAGGCAGGATGGATCCATGCTTTCATGTTGTTGACGCCAAATTCTGACCCTACCATCCGAATGTCGCAGCAGAAATCGACTCATCAGACCAGGCAATGTTTTTCCAATCTTCTACTGTCCAATTTCGATGAGCTTGTGCAAATTGTAGCCTCAGTTTCCTGTTCTTAGCTGAAAGGAGTGGCACCCGGTGTGGTCTTCTGCTGCTGTAGCCCATCTGCCTCAAAGTTCGACGTACTGTGCGGTCAGCAGTTTCTGAAATACTCAGACCAGCCCTTCTGGCACCAACAACCATGCGGCGTTCTAAGGCCCTCAAATCACCCTTCTTCCCCATACTAATGCTCGGTTTGAACTGCAGGAGATTGTCTTGACCATGTCTACATGCCTAAATGCACTGAGTTGCCGCCATGTGATTGGCTGATTAGAAATTAAGTGGTAACGTGCAGTTGGACAGGTGTACCTAATAAAGTGGCCGGTGAGTGTACATTATCTACATCTGTGCACTTCTCCTTTGGATGCTCTCCTTTGTTCAGATGTTTTAGCTCATCTGGATTTCAGATAATGTTTGCTTTTGCTTTTTTAAGATCCACATACACCTATAATACCTTGGTAACCTAGTCTCCTCATACACAAACATTCAACCATTCTGTATGGGGAGGGGAAAGCCACAGCCAAACAGCTCTGGTGCCAGTTTATCCATCTGAGAACAAAAAGGTTGGACTGCAAAAGTCCAGCACCCCCAACCTTTCTCGGCTCACATCATCTGTCAGTGGAGAATTATTCCACGGGGCGATTATCGTCCGTAGCGGCCGATATCGGCCGATAATCGTTCCGTGGAATAGGGCCTTAAAGAACCAAGGGAAGCTTGCTATCATTTTCCTGGAGTCTATCTATAACAATAGGACCCTTGTAACGTACTTGATAAGATTAAGAAAAAACACAATAGTCCATTAGATTTCTTCCTGACTCCAGGATGGCAGTCAGGCGTGATGGGACATTGATCCAACAATTTATTCTAATATTTTTGAAGAAAAGTATCCAGCCCTCTTCCTCTTAAACTTGAATAATAAATCAGCCATGTCAACATCATGTGGCAGAGTTCCAGTCTCACTGCTCTTACAGTAAAGAATCCCTGTCTATGCTGATGGTGAAACCTTCTTTCCTCTAGACATATATGATGCCCTTCATAGAGAACAGAAAGTCCACAGCACACTTGTTAATGCAAAAAGTGAGTTTTGATTTATTTACAGCCTGAAAAAAGGGCAAAACCAGATCTTTGTGGTACACAAAAGTATCTGATGCACAATTTTTGCAAATATTAAAAGTGTCACTGTCGTTATGACTTTCAAAATCTAAATCATCAGTAGAAGTGATATTTAATTGTTTGCAATTTACATTCATTTATTTTTGTTATCATGGAAAACACGGCACTTCCTGGTTTCTGATTTTTTTTTCTCAAAAAACAGGATACAGAAAACAGGAAGTCCTGTGTATCCCAGGCCATCTGAGCGCTCACAGAGAGAAGACAGTCATGTGACTGAAGGACAGATTGAGCCGTGACTCTCTGTACTGGCCAGAATTCCAGTGTTTAGTTTGTTTTTTTAAAACCAGCACTGACTGACTTCAGGAGACTGGACCTGGATTTCTGGTAAGTTCGGCTTTGTTTTATAGCATGATAACGACAGAAAAATAATGAATGTATATTGCAAACTTGCTTTATTTCACATCTACTGTTGATTTAGATTTTAAAAGTTATAACGACAGTGACACTTTAAATCATGGGTCTCCAAACTGCGGCCCTCCAGCTGTTGCGAAACCACAACTCCCATCTTGCCTGGACAGCTAAAACTTTGGATTTGGCTGTCCAGGCATGATGGGAATTGTAGTTTTGCAACAGCTGGAGGGCCGCAGTTTGGAGACCCATGCTTTAAATATTTGATGCAACATGTGAAAGTTTCTACCCCCTCCTCCTTTATGTCATGGTTACAGGCCTAGGTGTAAAAAGATCACTAGAAAGATCTCTGCACTATCCATTTTTGTTTTTTTTTTGTTTTCTCTAAACTATATAACCTCTTGGTTGCCATCTTTTGACCCGCTCCAGCTCAGCCATATCTTTCTAATATACAGGTGTACAAAACTGTACACAATATTCTATGTGAGGTGATGCGTCAATAATTTGATTAGGCCTGGCAGCCAATGTTGAGTTTACTGTCCGCCAATATCCCCTTTTTGGAAGCAGTTTTACCCATTGTTTTATTATTTAGCACACAAATGTAAATATTATTTCTATGGCCCAGGTGCATAACCTTACATTTATCCACATTGAATGTCATATGCCAATTCTCTGCCCAAGCCTCCAGCTTCTCTAGATCCATCCTTCTCTGTGATGACCCAGTTTAGTGTCATCTGCAACTTTGCAATGCACAAGTTGAGCCAGCCCGGACCGAACCAGCAGGGAAGCCGCTGGCATAAGCGCACAAGGATCTGAATGTGTACTACAAAGTTCAATGTTACTGCAGCTACAGATCATGCTTTGGACACAACACTTATAGCAACTCTAAGTATTTATTAAAATGCAACGCGTGTCAGCCCCAACATCCTGCTGCCTTTCTCAAGCATACATATCTTTTAAGTGCCATCACTTAAATAGTATATGACCGTA
This sequence comes from Dendropsophus ebraccatus, assembly GCF_027789765.1. Classification (NCBI taxonomy): domain Eukaryota; kingdom Metazoa; phylum Chordata; class Amphibia; order Anura; family Hylidae; genus Dendropsophus; species Dendropsophus ebraccatus. The sequence continues at coordinate 42,562 of NW_027208492.1, read as the reverse complement.
TAGAGACCAATACCTTCTGGGTCCAAGTTAATCTCACAGGTGCACAAGGGCCCTATTCACTTCGATGTATAAGGAAACAACCCTCTTTTGTTTACCCATACCAAAAACATGTACTATTCTACACCAGTACAACTACTAAAGTGCCACACAATGTGCGGCAGCTCCAAAGACGCCAAACTACATGTTCACACATATTTCAACTTCCATCTCAGCAGCCTAGCTTTCCAGTCCTCACATCTAGACGTCACTGTAGACTGGTTCATGTGCAGAACACACCAACAGCAATCTTTCTCCCACATTTAAAGACACCCTGCTGCCTTACTTTATCAGGGGTTATATTGTTACAATTGTCTTTTGGTTCAGAATCTGCTTGGGGCGATTAGATTTCTGATTGTTTTCCCTCTCCTAAATGTAATTTTGTTTTTTTAGAAATCTAAAATTACATCACTCCAAGCAGACTCATAAGCAAAAAAGACAATAGTAACAATAGAGCCCCTGAAAAGCAGCAGGGTGTCTTTAATTGTGGGAGAAAGCTTTGTTTCTGTTGTAGGAACATTGTACATAAAGAAAAAACTTTCACCTCCAGTGTAACGGAAAAACTTTTTTTTTTTTTTATTAAGCAACATCTGACTTTCAATGTGTCTTTTGTCATCCATCTGCTCACTTGTGAAAATGTGGACTGCAGTACATTGGCAGGACCCCACAGGTGAAACACTAAAGGCCCTAAAGACAACGATCAGCAGACATGAACAATGTGGGCTTATCGTTGTCTTTCAACATGTTGAAAGAAACGAATAAGATCGCAACGATCTGAAGTGGCGGTAGCAGACTGCTGCTATCTTCTATGGGCTGCCTGAACTATCTAGCGACCACTCAGGCAGCCTTACGCAGCTCCACGCGGCCCCCCTTGCTGCCGATGCGTGTAATAGCGCTAGCAGCAAGCAATCAATGACAGTACTCCTTTGCTCTTCTCCGTCGCCCCGTGTAATAGGGGCTTTAGAGGGGTTATTTGAAACATAGTGTGTCTAGGCACTTAGATTGTGATGATGAAAAATAAATTTTGATATCAGTGTTTGTCCCATTGAGCAGTCTGCATTTTAAGAGTCTGCGTCTGACAGATGGTCCCTCGAGTGAACGAGAGGCATATTTGACTTATCAGGTGCAATGCCTATCACATAACGTCTCAATGAGACAATAGAATTGGCATAGGGCGATGTGCTGCAGTCCAACGTAAGTTTAAAGAGTCACTGTCGTATTTTTTTTTTTTTGCAGAAATCAATAGTCCAGGCGATTTTAAGAAACTTTGTAATTGGGTTTATTAGCCAAATCTGCCATTATCTGCATGTAAAAAGCCTTTTCCCAGGTCCCCCCCTCCTTCCTCTTTTTCATCCACTCTGAAAAATCTGAAAATTGTGACTTGTTGCAGGAGACGTACCCTGTCTGTTCTAGGGAGAGGGGAGGGGGGAGGAGGAAGGAGGGAGTTAGCCGGCAGCAGAAAGCAGATAACAGAGGATTACAGGCACGGAGCTGGGTGACAGCTGTAATCCGAGCTCAGACAGGTCACTGGTGATGGTCAGAACAGATAACGAGTGAGGGATTTGTAGATTAACTCTTTTTTGTCCTGTTTTGGTCTTTTCTTTAGCTCTCTCCATAGGAGAACAATGAAGACAGGGGGGAGAGCTTCAAACTGCTTTTTCATGATAAAAATGCATTTTTCGGATAATAAACCCAATTACAAAGTTTCTTAAAATCGCCTGGACTATTGATTTCTGCAAAAAAAAAATTCACGACAGTGACACTTTAAGTATTATTATTGTCATTGTATACTTACCTTTTTTTATTGTGTATATGCGCTAAACCTCCGCTGTTGGGGTGTTCTGCACAGCATGGTGACATCTAGATGTGAGGACTGGAGTTGAAATAAGTGTGAACATTGTACATTGTAGGAACATTGTACATAAAGAAAAAGCTTTCACCTCCAGTGTAACGGAAAATCTTTTTTTTTTTTTTTTTTTTTAAAACTAAGCAACATCTGAATTGCACTGTGTCTTTTTTCATCCATCTGCTGACTTGTGAATGTGGACTGCGGTACATTGGCAGGACCACACAACCCCTTCATGGACATAAGCGTGGCATAATACAGTACCCTGCTGAAATTATACTTCTCCGATATAGTAAGCTGCCATAAAGAGATGAGTGTGGTAGTTCACTATGCTCAGATGAGCCTTACTGTCCAAATGTCCACAGGTATCAGAGGACTCTGATGTAAAAAAAAATGTTCCCACCTCCACCAGCCTCATTAGTTTACACCTGACAGGACAAGTTCACTGAATCATGCTGCAGGAGCCATAATTAAAGGAAATCTGTCAGCACCCGAGCCGTACCTAAGGAGCTGACAGTGTTCTGTAGTTGGAAGCCCCCTAGTGAGGATGTTACCTTTTAGTAATTTGTCCTACTGTAATAAAGAGTCAAAGAGGAGTTGTGGCTCAGTGTTTGTGCCTCACCACTCCATCATCTTCTTGAATAACCAATGCTGCCCGGCCTCCTGCTCACTCACGTTGTCAGCCAATATCTGCCAACAGAGGACTGATCTGCAATTATGTAGGTGCTGACAGATTTCCTTTAAGTGCTTATGAAACCAATACCCCAGTGCACTATAGGTACAGTGCTATCTCCTTGCAGATTCTCCTCACACACACACAAGGTAAAGAAGGTTTTATTCTGCCTAATTACATTGTTTACAAGTCTCCTACAAAACACTTTACATGTTTTGCCATAAGAAAAGAACATACATAAAACATACAGGCCTTTATACAGTACACAGCAGTTATCAGACTAAGCAGAACACTGTACATGGTGGATTTAAAATGCTCCGGGGGAGTCTTTAAAATCGGTTTCTTCCCTTTCATAAATAATTGCATAATGGGGACTATGTTACATGAGCATTTTACTGACCATATGGATGGACAGCCAATCAGAAATTCCTACACCGTCATGATGCCAGCCACCGTTACTGGTTTTGCCTTCCTTCCCAGTGCATATTAGTATCATAATTTACTGCAGTCCTGTAGTATAATTTAATAACTAAAAGTGGCCACAGAGATCACATCCTCGGTCTGTCTGGCTAAGTTGTGAAATGAAGCTTGAACAGAACAGTCTGTGGTGTGGTAATGTCAGCAACGGCAAGCTCCTGTCCATCGACAAGGCCAAGCTCTATAGAGGAAGAAAATACAAGACATTTCATAGGATCAATGGGTTTGGTTACAAACTGATAAATGTAGCAAATATGCCTAATGAATGAAGAGAGCCGGTCAGATGTGTAGAGAAAGAGGACAACACAAAAGTACATGCAGGAAATACAAACATCATAACACAGAAACTATATCAGAACAGCTGAGTACTTTACAATAGGAATAAGCTAATCCTGCATTGAAAGTTATTTATAGTTTTATCCCATAAAGTTTTTCTAGCAAAAGTCAATGTTTTAAAGTGTCCTCATTATATAAAAATAATAATATGGCATATGTAATATGTTGATTTTTTTCATATTTTTATTTGTATAATGGGGAAGGGGGATAAATGTCTATTGGGGCATTTTTTTGAGATTATATATATATATATATATATATATATATATAATCTCTCACACACACATTTTTTATATATATATATATATATATATATATATATATGTCGGATGGAAAGAAAAAAACACGCGTTCCGCCGCCTAGCGGCTTCCTCAGGGATGTGCCGCACACCCCTGAGGAAGCCGCTAGGCGGCGGAACGCGTGGGATGACTTTCTTCTATATTGTTCTGCTATATTGTTGGACTGTATATGTTGATCTCTTTAACAGATCTGTCTAAGCAGAAAAAGTGAAGACTTTAAATTGTACATACAGTCCAGGGTTAGGTTGGTTGTTTAGTCCCAGCTGGAACGCCAGCGGGGCACATGTTGACATTTTAAGTGTTTTTAATGTAGAGTAGTATTCGGGGTTTGTTTCCCTTCTTGTAACACTCCTGCATAATTGTATTTATGATAGTGCTGTAATAAAAGATTTTTTGATGTGCTACCACTTTGTGCATGTGCTTAAGTTCTTTAGGAGGGTATATATGCAATGCTCTGATATAGTGATGAATGCAATGCCATAGCGTTCGACAGGACGGAGGTAAGTGGCTTACCCCCGCCTGTCGGTACAGTCAGTCAGTGATAGGTGCTTGTCTTGTCACTGACTACCTTAAACGCTGCAATCACTATACATTGGGGCATTTAAGGGGGTTAATAACAGGCAGCTGCAGGACCGCAGCTGTCTTTCATTATGCCCGGGTCTGGGGACAGTTAAGTGTGCAAAACCCATCGCATTCAAACAGCCCTGCACACTTTAAAATCCCTACACAATCTGGAATGTTTATATACACTCCTGCTGCATGTGCAGCAGGGACGTATATGGCTGGGTTCACACACAGTATATTTCAGGCTGTATTTGGTCCTCATGTCAGGTCCTCATAGCAACCAAAACCAGGAGTGGATTGAAAACACAGAAAGGCTCTGTCCACACAATGGTGAAATTGAGGGGATGGCCGTCATATAACGGTAAATAACGGCCATTATTTCAATACAGAAGCCATTGTATTAAGATAACAGAAAATATTTGCCATTAAATGGCGGCCATCCACTTGATTACAACATTGTGTGAACAGAGCCTTTCTGTGTTTTCAATCCACTCCTGGTTTTGGTTGCTATACAGCCTCAAATATACAGCCTGAAATATACTGTGTGTGAACCCAGCCTATAGCTGTATGGCTGACGTGAAGGGGGTAATGATGTAGACAATTTAGAGTAATTTACTGTGTTTCTATTACAACACATCTTTTTATTAGACCAGAATGTTTCTTTTGCCTCCATTCCAGATCAGATTCTCCTAATAGTCCATGTTGATCCCTAAAGGGAACTGGTCAGAGGCTTTTGGCTTTTACTAATTAGATTCTGTTTGTCACTGCGACAATCAATGGACATGAAATAAAGATAAAATGCCTATAGGACTGTATTTGAGATGGGACTATGGACTAAACATGGGCAATTAGTGACCATTTCCCACTAATACAATTATGCTGCATGATTTAAAATAACAGCAGATTTCCTAGTTATCAAACCGATAGCCGGTCCTTAAAATAGGCCAATAATGTGTCATCAACAGGATGTAATGCCAAGGACCACGACAACCAGCAGGTGGGACTGTAGTGCTACATGGTATGAAAGGGCCTCTGTTATTCTATAGTTTACACATGTACTTACATTGCATATCTTAAAAACAACAAGAAAAAAAAAAACACGTTACGGTGCGTTTACACCAACAGGATCCGCAGCAGATTTGATGGTGCAGATTTGATGCTGTGTTCAGTTATTTAAATGAAATCAGCTGCGGATCCGGTAAGTGTGAACGTACCCTTAATCAAGTTCACTCATTTAACAATTGAAAATGACTCATTTGAAAATTTCCATTATACATTTATCAGAAATTACCTTTTAAAGTCTTGCATAGATTAGGTCTTGTTCGTTCTTCTATAGATGCTACCGTCTGCAAAGCACAGGGATGTTTTAAGCAATTGCATGTATCCAGCTTAAAGAATACAGGAAGGAGTCTACACTTATATTTTTACCTGTAAATAAAGGGTCTTATTCTTCCCATCCAGAGTTGCTGTGATTGCTGGAGACTTCATTTGTCTACAGAAAACAAAGAAATGTTTTTTTTTTTTACTGGGTTTGGTAAAGTCTTTATAATTCTACCTGTTGGCTAAAACACTCAGCAATTACCCCATGAAGTAACAATTCTGAAGCATCTTTACATATAAACTTGAATAGTGGTGTTCCCCCATCATTATTCCTGAAAAGAGGATTGAATTAACTGGCTACAACAGCACATCTGAGAACAGATGCTCCAAAAGGCAATACAGGTAGTCACCAAAGCAGACATGTCAGGCAAGTAGACTGGTTCACTCTAAGGAAAGGGTCAATGGACTAGCCGGAACTTGCTGAATGGTTAGTATTGGAAACATATTCCTATTAACAGAGCTGACTGCATTTCTACCAGTGTTAAATATCTTTATTATCTACTTGGTGCTTGTCTTCCTAGTTAGAACTAGGCACTGCGATGTCATCATGAATCTATGAAGGTCATGCCCTTTCTTTCATGACTTACAATGATGTGTCATTTATTAAATAATCCAAAACCTCTTGAAGTTTAGCTGAGGAGGGGAATTGTATTTCCTGGGGAAGTTGGCTGCAGGCAGGGCAGTTTTCCTGTTAAAAAAAATATATAAGAGGATTTATAAGCAAGACTTCTGAATTAAAACCACAATTTGTGCTACCAATTCCCCCCTCCCCCCCCCTCCCCAAAAAAATAAATAAATAAATAAATTGCATTACAAGATGGTATATTCGCTGCTTATATTCAAGGGGGTTTCTAAAGTTTTAACTTGTTAGGACTGAGCCTATTTTGGCACACAGGGTTTTTTGTTTTGGTATTACCACAATAGCCATAATTTTATTTTTCCATCGACATAGCTGCCAAGGGTTTGGTTTTTGTGACTCAAAATCTGTAATGGTTTCAGGTACATATAACTTATGGACTAAACTTTTTGGTTAGCTGCTGGGTGAACCACGACACAGAGCTGGAGGCCTTGGCTCTGTACACTATGTTGTGGTTGTGCCAGGATATTACAACAGCCCTGCTGCTGTTCACATATATCTATAACAAAACCAATATGAAGGAAGAGGGAGAAGGACGGAAAAAGACTATTCTGCTGTTTACTGTGCAGTTAAAGAATTGTGTCATATTGGTTCCAGCAATACTATATACCGTAAAACTGCTCTAGAATACCACTCTTGTATCCAGACCAGATTTTGTGTAATAGATTTCCAGCCCACCATACATAATCCATTGTGGCCATTTTCTTTGAGACGACCACTCCCATCGAAGATCAATTTTTAATTAATTTAAGAGGGTCTTCTTATAGATGTTTAAAGGCGTTATCCCAAGTTCAGAAAAACATGACTGCTTTCTTCCAGCCAAAAAAAATAAAAAAAAAAGTACTCTAGTTTGGATGTGGGTATTACAGCTCAGTTTCACTTATGTGAAAGGAGCCAAACTGTAATACTACACAAAATCTGGGGATAGGTGTGGCGGAAGTGGCTATGCTTATTCGAATTCTGCATAACCTTTTTAATTGTACATGAAGGGGAAGAGGGGGGTTAACACTTTTCTAAAATATTTTTAGTGTTAACAGGGAACTATGTTGCCAAATCAGGTAATTTGTCCAAACCAGCAATATAGAACTGTAGCACTAGTGAGTACATAGGTAAGCAGACACCAGAATAGAATATTAAGAGTCTTCTTTGGACAAACCTAGACAGACCTGGAGAATGCACCAAGGTGCAACCAGAGGAGAATGAATGGTTTACTGTAACTGGACACTATATAACGTACCTTTCTTTCTGCCTCAAAGGTGTACGTGTACAAACCATCCACATCATTGAATACCAGGTAGTTATTCAGTGGCGTATAAGCACTGCCCCACAAAGAAAAACAGAAAATCTTTGTTAAAATGTACTGAAGTCAGGAATGGACCTATGGAATAAATCTCAATCACGTTATTTACCTGGTGGCTATTTTGAATACTTCGGTGGCGCAGGCAGCTGAAAAGACAAATGCAGCATTACATATCACTGTTGTTACACTTCCATTATAGTGACATCTGACCTGTCCATTGTAAGATAACACACAAAAATAATACGTGTTACACTGACATGTTGCAGGGATTCTTCTCGAAAACATATTTATTGGCAGAGTAATGTTCAGCTGACATTGGCATTTATGAGGTGGGTCTAGGTTTCCGTGCTGCTCTTGCCATCAAAGTACTGGTAAAGCTGAGAGTATGCAGCACTATTACTACTAAGAAATTACTAGAGACCTAGAGGGCCACATTAAATAAATGTGCCAGATATGCTTAAATGGGGTTCTCCAGCAAAAATCTTTTTCTTTCAAATAAACTGGTTTTAGAAAGTTATATAGATTTGTAGATTTACTTCTATTTAAAAATATCAAGTCTTACAGGACTTAGGTGCTGCATGTCTAGCAGGAAGTTGTGTATTATTTTTAGTCTGACACAATGATCTCTGCAGCCACCCCTGTCCGAGACAGGAGAGGTTTTCTATGGGAATTTCTGGACAGCTCCTGTCTCACATTAGGTGGCAACAGAGAGCACTGTGTCAGAATGGGAAGAATACACAACTTCCTGTATGACATACAGCAGCTGATAAGTACTGGAAGACTTGTGGTTTTTAAATAGAAGTAAATTACACATCTATATAACTTTCTAAATCCGTTGATTTGAAAGAAAAAGATTTTCACAGGAGTACCCAATTAAGGAAGTCGCTTCCGAGAAACCTGCAGTCTAGACCAGTGCTTCTCAAACTTTTTCTACTGGATCCTCACCCAACAGACCAAGACAATGCCTGGGCCTCACCAGACTGACCAAGAGGATGCCTGGGCCTCATCATCTGTGGTGAAAGTCCATTTTAGGGTCTGTTCACACGTACAGACTCGCTGCGTATTTATCGCTGTGAGTTTCTTGCACATAAATCCACAGCGATACTGTTTGCTATCAAGTCAATGTATGTGTATTCTCACTGCGTGTTTGGTGCGATTTTTACATGCGAGTTTTGATTTTCACAGGCAAGTTCAACACCACAAAAAACGCAGCTACTTTCATGCGAGTTCTGTGCGAGTTTTACGCAGCGAGTCTGTGTGTGTGAACAGACCCTAAGTTCAGACCTACAGACTCGCAGCGTAAATCTGGCTGCGAGTCTGTCAGGTCCTGGCAGTTCACTGTCACAACATACTCACAGCGCAGTGGCTGCGGCTGGGCAACACACTGATTGGCTACCATGGTCCTAGTGTGAAGACAGCCTTGAAGAATGCAGAATATTGTGTAACCATGTTACTTTTATTACACTAAACATTTTACTAGTCTTTACCTGCGATTACTGCATTTGTAGACGCTACAGCAGGGATGATTCTTTTCACAACACCTAAAAAAAGAGAAAAGCATTATACACTGGACATAACAGGAAGAATGTAACGAAAATTAGGTTTGTGCAACAGGCTGATTACATCTTTCTTTCACTGAACCTTATAAGACCTAAGGCTGGCTTCACACATTTAGAATTTTGGTATTTGTAACCAAAACCAGGAGCAGATACAATATATAAAGCTGAAAATCACTACTATGTGTGAACCCAGCGTAAGGGTGGAGGATATATATTCTAACAAGGCTGTGAGATGTGCAGTAAAACTGCCAGGCTACAAAACTAAAGATAAGCTTATCTAAGAAAATTATTTATAATAGCATTTCACTATTTTTTTTTTTAACAATTCACTAGTTCTTATTACCAAGCTGTACTGTCCTCATATAGGCCAATGGAGGCTGAAATAGGGATCTGTATTACACCATTGCAATTTCCATTGGCAAATGAGGGGAAACTATTTTATAGTAAATACTAGAGATGAGTGAATTTACAGTAGGAAAGAAGAAGCGATTCATTTCTCTCTGTATTCCGCTTATTGGGCTGCAGAGCTTTAAAGTGTGTTCAGTTCCATGCCGCTCCTCCCGAGGTTCAGGAAAAAAGATGGATCCAGTCCTGGGAGAAATTTCTCAGGATGAGATTCACCTTTTCCCAGAACCTGGGGAGAAGCTGCATGGAGCGAGCCGATGAGTAGAATGCCAGTAGGAACAAAGCGATTTGCTTCGTTCTTACTGTAAAGCGGATTTGCTCATCTCTACTTACATTACTTTAGTTTTTTTTAGTACTCACCCTGAGTAAGTCTGTATGTTACACCTCTGATATTATATTGTGCCGCCCTCTCCAAAGAATTTTTAAAAATCCATTGAATATGTTCAGGGTCATCTCCATCGAGCTGTACACCTTCTGCAGAAAAAAAAAAAAACAGCATTGTAGTAAAATACTTTACAAAAGACAAGCTAAAGGTCACAATGAACTTTCTACTGATGTCAGCCAAACCCGCAACCGGCTGTGCAGAATTTTCATGTGTATGGGAAGGACGGGAGAGATAACTATTGAGAGGGCGATCATTCTACCAACAGTTATTGAAGGTGTATAGGCACCTTTAGGACACACATATGATGTCAATATTTTACAACCCTAAGGGCATATTAATACTGAGTAAAACAGGCGGAATTCTGCGGCGGAACTCTCTGCTGCGGAATCCCGCCTGTCTCAGTGTGACACTGCTTCTCTATGGGAGAGTGCATTCTCCTCCGCATGCGCTCTCCCATAGACAGGCTATGGCACACTGAGACAGGCGGGATTCCGTAGTGGAAAGTTCCACTGCAGAATTCCGCCTGTTTGACTCAGTGTGAACATACCCATAGGCTAGTGACAAACGTAGTTTTTAAAAACACTGCAGTTTTTATTTTTATTGGCCAAAGCCAACTTACACTGCATAAGGAAATACAAAAAGAAAACACCTTCCTGCTAAATCCACTTCTAGCTTGGGCCCAAAGCACTGCCACAAAGACTAGTGGTCTTCTAAGACACGCTGTGTGAGACACCACACGGGTACAACACTGCCTGACCGCAGGTCTGATCACCTGGGCTTGGATCATCAGAATCACGATCAGGTCAGGACACAAAAATGTGGTTGTATTACAACTAGAGATGAGCGATCCTCGAGCATGCTCGAGTCCATCTGAACCCAAACTTTCGGCATTTGATTAGCGGTGGCTGCTGAAGTTGGATAAAGCCCTAAAGCTATGTGGAAAACATGGATATAGTCATTGGCTGTATCCATGTTTTCCAGACAACGTTAGAGCTTTATCCAAGTTCAGCAGCCCCCGCTAATAAAATGCTGATCGTTTGGGTTCGGATGGAATCGAACCCGAACGCGGTTCGCTCATCTCTAATTACAACTATGTAAAACTGGCCTGAGGTAACTTTCAGACTGAAGTATTTTGCATCAGTCTTTATAAGGCTAGGTTAATGCTTATTGCATGGCCTATGTTTGCTGCTATACACTGCTGCATACCTGAGCCTTAGCCATTCAGTCTACTAATGACTATGTTTATTTCATTTCTAAACATTTACAGTAATTTATCAGTAGGAGAGTAAGAGGCTTTTGATTCATGGAGTCAGGCAACTTAACCTTATTAAAGTAAAACAATAGGATGCGCTATGTACACATTTTCTCACATATTTTGGCACATAAGAGCAGAAACATGAGGTATGAACCTTGCCTTAGCTCTAGGCTATTCTGGGACTTTTTGTCGCAGCTGATAGTTGATTTTAACTACTAAGCCACCACTGCAGCCCAACAGAATAAGTTGATACAATACTTTGGACTGCAGCTATCACTTCATAGCTTAAAGTGTCACTGTCGTTTAATTTTTTTTTCCAGAAATTAATAGTGCAGGCGATTTTAAGAAACTTTGTAATTGGGTTTATTAGCCGAAAAATGCATTTTTATCCTGAAAAAACAGTTTGAGGCTCTCCCCCTGTCTTAATGGCTTGCTTATGGACAGGGGAGGGGTGGAGAGAGATGAGAAACCAAAACAGGACAGAACAGACCGGGTTGTGTCTGATGCAACAAGTCACAATTTCCTGATATTTTGCAGTGAATGGAAAAGAGGGGGGGGGGGAGGGGGGCTGGGAAAAGGCTTTTTGAATGCAGATAATGGCATATTTGCCTAATAAACCCAATTACAAAGTTTCTTAAAATCACCTGGACTATTGATTTCTGCAAAAAAATAAAAAAAATACAACAGTGACTCTTTAAATCAATCCGCAGTCCAACAAAAAGTCCCAGTGTAGCCGAGGCCTAACCCTGTCATCAGGCACCCACAGCATACACATAAAACACAAACATACAGAAATACATACTGCCCAATGCTCTTAACAAAACAGGAAGATGCTTACCACCTGACAATAAAATTACTTTTCATACCTCCAAATGGCTGTTCCTTTGGCCACTGCAATATCCGGACATATTCTATACAGTGCTCTGGCAATCTGGGCATAGACGCAATCGTACACATTGGGAAATTAATCTGGAAAAGCAACAAAAAACACAAAACTATTATATAGAATAAATCGGTAACATTTTAACGTTTTTTTTCAACAAAGATTAATAGCATAAATGCATAGTATTAGTGATAAGAAACTTTGTAAAATATCAAAGGTCCCTTTCTTAACTTACCAGGCTCCTGCTTTCCTCCCCCCTAAACCTGTTCAGGGTATGTGCACACTACCCTGCCCCGGCAGTTGCTTGGAGTTCTGCCCGTTCCATATACTTAATGATATTTGCTGGTTAATTCCGCCTTCTGCCCAAAAAATTGACATTTCACCGGCAAATATAATTGATTCTATGGGACAGGCAGAACTACAAGTGGCGGTCGCGCCGCAGAATCTGCTTGTTTCTGTGGTGTGCACATACCCTCAACTCCGGAGACTCACTGCGATCCTGGAAATGTAGCAAGTCTCAGGAGTGATACCTGGCGCACTCAATGACTCGGCATGACCAAAACTAATACAAATGACAGAAAGGTTTTCAGTTTATATTATATATATATATAATATAAAAAACATGCTTCCTTACCTGTGGTGGGTACAATTCAAGAGTACACTCAACACATGCGGTCATTCCTGGTAAGATAACTCGGGCATTTCCTTTAAAGCCTTCTGTACCACCATCAATTAGAGGAATCACTGAACTTTGTTGCAATACTCCATCTTCATAGTTCAAAAGCGACATCTACCAAATAATATTGGTGATAACAATTAAATACACCAAAAAGAAACACCAACATATTACTTTTTCTTTGCACTAGGCTTTAATGAATTTCTCGGACGTTTCTCTGAAGCTTAATGGATATCTGTCATTTTTAACCACCTTTGGAATGTGTAAGTGAGGTCATAAGCTTTTATCAGTGGGGGTCCAAGTGCTGAGACCTTCACTGCTCACTAAAACTAAGGGTAAGAAGTACCAGGTGCATAAACCACATATTCATCTATTTCAGGAAAGCTGAGGAAACTAAGGGCACAACAGCCAAACCGGCACTTCTGCCCATTTTGGCTTTGGCATCAAGAACCAAAAACTTCTGAAATGTCATATAACATTCAAAGGTTTTTGAAACTATAGGTATCCTTAAAGGGAACCATTCACCCCCGTGGCCCCCGTTAGAAACAGACAAACAGTTACATAAAGGTCAATATACTTACCATATCGCTCCCGGTCCCGTCCCGGATCTCATTGTTGACACGGAGAAATCGCCGATTCTTCTTCTCGCGCCCATTATGGTAATGAGCGCCACCGGCCCGAAGTCCAGCCTTCTCCCCGCCTCCGACACTTGATTGACGCCGGGTCTTCTTCCTCCTCGTCTTCTTTCTTCTCGCCGGATCCCGCGCAGGCGCCGTGACGGTCCTTTTCGGCGCATGCGCAGTTCACAATTGAAGCCGCTCCACAGCTTCAATGTTTACTGCGCGTGCGCCGACTGTCAGAGCTGAAGTGACGTGTTGGACTTTGCGCATGCGCGGTACACAGGAACGTCACAAGCACGTATCCTGTTTACCGCGCAGGCGCAGAAGAGATGACGAGACCTTCGCAACGGCGCCTGCGCGGGAATTCGTGAGGAGACTGAAGACTGAAGACGTCAATCAAGTTCCAGGAGGCGTGGATGGGCGGCGACTAGAAGAGGACCTCATGAATAAGTTGGACTCGTCCGTCGTTTCCTATGGACGTTGGACTCATCTCAGCTCATTACCATAATGGGCGGGAGAAGAAGAATCGGCGATTTCTCCGTGTCAACAACGAGATCCGGGACGGGACCGGGAGCGATATGGTAAGTATATTGACCTTTATGTAACTGTTTGTCTGTTTCTAACGGGGGCCACGGGGTGAATGGTTCCCTTTAAAAAGAGAACCCGACAGTGACAGACCTGTTACATCTATACTAGTAAACTAGTAAACTAGTATACTGCGTCCACCAAAAATACTCTACCCAACGTATCAAACAGGGAAGCTCATATAGGATGAAATTAATGTATTAATTACATTTATGCCCCTCCATACAGATTTATAGAAGTTTGTCTGTCTCCATATTAATGTTAATCATTGATAAAACAAGAGAGCATCTATCCTGATCTAGCCCTTTAAGAAACAACTGGTCATTAGAAATGTGGAAGATATAAGTAAATAGAAAACACTCCTAGTGACCAACATGTTATATTTTAATTCTTTAGGTGTACCTGTTGTTTCAAAAAACTTTTAACGTGTCGTAGAGACATGTCAAAAGTTTTGATCAGTCCCGGCCTGAGTGTTTAAACCCATACCGATCGGGAGAACAGGAGTCGGCCTTCATAGAGTTCCATTATAAGCCCAACTCTTTTTTCTAACACAGAGCGGGGAGAGAACACGCTACAACGGGTCTTCTCCTGGCTTGTTTTTTTTTCCGATCGGTGAACACTCAGACTCGATCAAAACTTTTGACATCTCTCTATAACATATCAAAAGTTTTTTGAAACAGTGACTCTTTAAATAAGAAAAATGTATAGGTATTTTACCAGCATCCCATTCAGCCAGCGCCTGGCGATAATGGAATCCAAGCCACACACTATAATATGGAAATCTGAAAAGGTACAAATTGCAGAAAGATACAATTACGCTTAGAATAAACATATAATGTCCTTTAACCCCTAGGTCATATCCAGCATACACAGATGGCAGATGTGCACATGGAAAACATGAAGCAGCCTCTGTTACATGATAACAAGGTGCAGGATTATCATGGGAGCTAGAGGTCATAGGCTGCATTCATACGTCCCTAAAATTGTCCGTGGTCGTGGATCTGGGACCACGGACAATTTTAGGAAACATTCAAATTAATTCATTTACACGATCCGTGGTGCAAATAATAGGACAGGTCCTAGTGCGGAGGAGGGCACAGATCCCCCATTAGGAGTGAAGCGGTCCTCATCCAGGCATGACATTTTTTTTGCAGCGAGGATCGCGGAGGGTGTCGCAGCATGGATCGTGTGAATGAGGCCTTAGTGAAGGCCTCTGGGCCTGCCATGTTAGTTCTCCCATTACACCCTGCAAGAAACTAGGTTTAATAAAGTAACAGTAAGGTCATTACAGAAGTCTGCAATGTATTATACAAGTCATTACATGTTCAAAAACCTAGTGGGGATAAAGAAAAATAATGCCAGACTTATTTTAAAACAACTGCCGTTATTTGTTGTTAAATGATAGCCATCCAAAAAAAACCTTTTGAAGGTGTGTGAACATAGCCTTATTGCTCTTTTATCAAAAAGACACGTGTATGGCAAAAATAGTAGCTACAGATCATCCATCAAAAAAACAAGCCCATGTAGTCAAAAACATAATTCATATAAAAACACTGTCCCACAAAATAAAGTTAATTTCTACATGCAAACAAAATACAATGTAAAAGAAATGTAAAAGAAATGTAAAGACATTTTACCTCTGTAAAAGGATTCATCAAAATCTTGAATCTTTTTATAATGTCTTGATTTTCCACGTGTTAAGGGAAACATGTATCAGATTATGTCAGTCTATGAGGCTATGAGGAAGGAAATCTTGATCTTTTATAGACTGTACATATCCTCTCAAGGATGAAAAAAAAGCCTCAGCGTGCATGTACACTCAGGGTCACATAGCACATCTCTGGGTTTTCCCTCTGCTGGGAATTTCAGCAACCATTTATAATCTGTGAGGGAATCTGGCCCATCATAATTCTAGTTATGGAAAGGATACGGTGTGACACAACAGTCAGGTATTCGGCTGTTTATAAAATCAGCCGCCACCTCGGCTTTGGGTCTTCCAACATCTTTAGGCCTGAAAAGCACAATAAAAAAAAGTAATATAATGTTAGATGCAGAAAGGATGCAGTAATATATACCACTGATAAAAAAATGTTCTCATACTCCTCTCAAAACATCTTAATAATCAGAAGTTTTTGCTATAATTAGAAGAAAATGTAGAGGAAGAAGAGAGTTGTCCTAACAATAACACAAAAATTACAGCATGACTTACCGGAACAAGAACTGTCTATTCAAATTTGAGACATCTATGGTGTCCATGTCGATGACATGGATCTGCCGAAACCCTGACAGGGCCTGATGAGTAGAGAAAAATATGTAATTGATATAAATCCTCCTGGTCACCTCTAACACTAAACTACTGTATAAATTAGAGACCTACAATGAATGGCCACTTTATTAGACATCCACTTAGTAGCAATTTGTAAAGGCATAAATCACACTAGTTGTTGAAACCGTTCTGTTGGAATACTGGACCGTGGGGACTGGATCGCTTCTCACAGCTGCACAAGTTAAAGGGGTTGTCCGGCGGTCAGCCTTATTAAATACATTGTTGCTGGTGCATATAGAACAATAAACAAGCACCACAATCACTGGCAAAGAGGCTGTCCCATCTCAGTCAGCCATTGGCTAAGCAGGTTGTTACTCCAGAGACAAATTCAACTCAAAAGTGGAGGCTCTGCAGTCAGCGGAGGACATTGGTGAGACTAGAGGAGGACACAAAGGAATGCTGACAGGAAAGAATAACATGTTTATTGTTTTATATGCAACAGCAGAAATATATTAAAAAAAGGCCAATCACCGGACAACTCTTGGACAACTGTTAAATCGAGGTTCTGACATGACCTGAACAGTCCGTTCCATCATGTCCATGAGATGCGGAATAAGAAAATCTAGATCTATAAAGACCAGCGAAGCACGGGAAACATACAGTCATGTTTCTGAAACCAATCTGTAAATTCGCACATCTCTAATCCCAATAATGAAGCACAGACCATTTTCTTTCATTATGGAGACATAAAAGATGTCTCTTACAACATCCTGACCCAATAATCTCAGCAATAATTCAGGATGTAGGAAACGTATTGTACCTCCTTCTACAAGGAGCAGACTGCACATAGAGCCAAGCCCTAATGCATTAGCTAAATGTAGTCTTTACTAGAACGATCGATCCTACCACAAGCTGGAGTAATCTGCAGCCGGGGGAAGAACAGACTCCCAATGGTTGTCCCTATTGCCCTTTGCCCTGAAAAACTATAAATCACAGGCTATACGGAATTTGATATCTGTTGCGCCTAAGCTTATGAATATGTAATAAAGAATTGGATACAAGGCACCTCCACAAATGAACACAATATTCTGGACAGAGAGGATACAAAATGTTCTGCTGAGTGCAGTACCTGAGGGGGCTGAGCGTGACACAGATTTTCTCTTTTATGTTCCCTGAATGGCTGCCTTACCCTTCAGATATTATATAAACATATGTGTAGTCCTCCCATACAGATATCTATGTGGTATATTGCTAAGGCTAAGTTCATGTCTATTCCAGTGCTATTTTTTATGGCATATGTCTGTAAAGTGTAGAATATTATTGCAACATGTGTACCCGCATGGTATACATTGAATAAAATCAACCGGACAAAGTCTAAAAGTGATGACATTTAGTCCATTTCTACATGTTAGGTGGCCATGCTTTTCAGTCCCTCAGAAGTAAATAGATCCGTTATGGGTATATGGGTATGCTGCAGTAAAGTAGTAATACTACTATCCTGGTTTGCCAACATATTTCACAGGGTGTAAAATTAGATGTGAATATACCCTCAACCAGCTGGCTATTGTACAGATAATATAAGCACATATGACAGAAAATTACCAGATTTTTGAGAAGTTCACACCCTAATCCCCCAGCTCCAACAACCAGGATTTTACAGGTTTCTAAGAGGAACTGTAAAGACTGGAGAAAGAGAAATAGATTAATACAAACATGATATAAGAGCAAACAATACATGACATATCCTACACTAGCACCATTACATGCAATGGAATTGTTATCATGCTATTACAGATGATCAGGTCAGCTACACATATAGAAATTTATAGAATAGTTGCACAAAAGCAACATGTCAACTTGACCATGAGAAACGCTACTCCTATCTATACAACCTTTATTTAAGGGGAAAATAAAGTGTATCTGTATAGGTTACAGAACAACAGTAACAGTACCCTGAGGGGCATGGCCACATTGGCAACACTCTCTTTATTGTGCCAATGTATTAAAAAAAAAAAAAAAGTTTGCAATTATGTCCTAAAAATCTCTAGTCCTAGTGTCTACAGCTCTTATGCAAACCTGTGTGTACACTATGCAGTCACACTCTCTTTCGCATCTTAGACCTCGTCCACACGTTTTTTTTCTCCTTGTAAATCAGAATTCTAATTTACAGACATAAAAAGGCCCATTGATTTCTATGGGGTCTTCCACAAACCATTTAGAAAATTGATCCGTTTGGCCGCTTATCATGCCACAAAATACAGGACTTGCACTTGACATCCGGGTTCTATAGACAGTATCCCCTTCATGACACAGCAAATGGTCCGTGACTGCGGGCAGCACATGCACCCATGCGTTATGGCTTTGTGAACGAGGCCTTAGAAAGATATAAAGGACAAATATACAAATCTCCGACTACACACACTGGATTTTAATGTAGTCTGTGACCATGGTGACACACAGATCTGTGCAGGAGCTGTATACACAAAATTATATGAAATATTTCATTAAAAATATCTCAAAGGTTTTTTTTTTGTTTTTTTTTTGAGCAATAGCACATTATGGTTGCAAAGCTGTCTATACTAATATGTCTGGCACTACCTGGCAAACACAGCTGTTCTTCCTCTCTATAGAAGAGCAGGTTACATTGCCTTCCATGCTGCCAGACTTGCATGCTGGTTACTATACAATGGACTGGTTTATTAACACATAGGCAGAACAAAACATGACATAGGGCAATAAAGTCTTAGTCCTCTTTCACATGCTCCATAGTGTACCCATAACTGCAGATGGCTGCATTCACACGTCTGAAATACACAGACACATCCAATAGACACTAGTGATTCGTGCCACAATTGTGGGTTCGTACTAGGACCTGCCTGTTTTTTTGTTGCACGAATCAAGGCCCTGTAACACATACAGAACGTGTCTGTACTGCTGTCCGTAATTGTAGGTCAACAATTACAGGCACACTACAGAGCGTGTGAGAGTCCTCAATCAAAATTACTTGCAAAGCTACAAATAGATGAATGTAAATGTGGGGGTTCTCACTTCGTTGCTTGGTTCGAACTCGGGGTGTGTGAAAGGTCCTGATCGCTCGAGGAACTTCTTAACATGGTTCCAGCGACCTTCCCAGTCTCCAGTGTCCCCACACCCAACATCCACAGCCATTCTGCATAGAACACAGTACATTTCACTGACATTTCGTCTACATGGACATGAACTTTACATCAGAAGTTCTCAGGCTGCAATGACCACCACCATCACATACACGAGCCCTGAAGTATGACAGCCGAGGAGCTCACTTACCTACCGCTCGCTTATAGTGAGGACGAAGCCTTAAAGGGGAAATTCAAGAACCAACAGATGACAAGGTGATTGGCAAATATTTACCCTTTAAATGCTGTAACCATTTCCACTATATGGATAGCTAAGTGGTGGTGGTGCAATATTACTAGAACAAGATGTCACCACCAGCACCGACCATATCAATGCCAGGTCCTGCCACCCTCTATGTATACCGTGATTTAGTAGGACTGGGCAGTCAGTAAAATAATATATATTATATAATTATTAATTATTATATAAGGCCGCATTCCAACGTTCCGTACAGAACACGTATGTGGAATGCCTGTAGCTGAGTCCCCCCACCTGGGCAGCATCTGTGATGAGATGCAGGGAACAGGGGAACTATATGAATATGTGTTGCGTTGTAATGAAGCAGCCACGTGGCGCTGTCATTACAGCGCAGCGCATATTCATACAGTTCCCCCACTCCCAGCATCTTATCATTGTTCTTTGTACAATATGCGCACAAATATTTTTTTTCTGTTAATTTTCAATATTCTTGAACTATATCAGTTTCTTTATAGGAACATTTTTTATTTTGTTTTTTTTGTCTGAACTGTTTATCTGATTTTATTTTATTCTTTTGTACTAGCAGACTTGGCTGCATGACATATTACACTGCATCCCCCTGTATTGTAGCGTTTTATTGACTGCCAATCTATTAGGCCTTGCAGGGCCCAATAGATGAAAAAAGTGGCAGATCTGTGGGCCTATACTGTGGATACTATTGTAATCTGCTCTATTCCAGCTGCTGCACCTATACATTTTGAATCCTTTCATTATGTGATCTCAGTCTTATCACCAACACAGAGCTTGCTCTCCCGTTAACAAGAAAATTGTATCAGCATCTTTCTGATCCCTCCTGGTAGCTGTTGGACCCCCCTTCCCTTCCTCTGTATGTCCCTCTATGAGTTGTGATGAAGAGATCATTTACTCTTTTATTCATGGAAACCTTGATATAGTAAGCAAGTTCCTACAACACTAAGCTGCAGAGTTATAAAACTCCTCTGACTTAGAATGACATATACTCGTATGTTTGTAGCATCCATTTTTACCGTCGTGTAAAAGTTACCGTCGTGCCCAAAGTTATATCTCTGTACTAGTCAGGTACAATCCACAGGCTGTGGTTTTTTTAGGGCTTAACCAGTGCTTAAAAATTCTTGATAGAGGGAAAACGAAAAAAAAAGAGCCTTTTGCTTACCTTTCCGCACTCCCCTGGCATTCTTCTGCGGTGCCCCCCCCCCCCCCCTGCCCGCTCAGTCACTGGACACGGCACTGTCCCCCATCTTAGTCAGTGATTGGCTGAGAAGGTTGTCACTACTGCAACAAGCTCATCTCTGAAGTAGCGGCAACTCTGACCAGTGCGCGCGCGGGGTTTTACTGGAGACAACACAGAGGAATGCCGGGGGAGTGCGAAGAGGTAAGCATAGTTATTTTGTTATTCTCCCAATATCTGCAGCACAGTATCAGAAAGTAGAAGATATTGCATTGCTATACAGCCCGCCACTCCAATAAATGTACACTGTGCAAAACACGTTCTGTATATGGGAGCCTATAGATGAGGCATGGCACAGTTCTGTATATGGGGGCCTATGGGTGAGGCATGGCACTGTTCTGTATATGGGAGCCTATGGACGAGGCATGGTACAGTTCTGTATATGGGAGCCTATGGACGAGGCATGGTACAGTTCTGTATATGGGAGCCTATGGACGAGGCATGGTACAGTTCTGTATATGGGAGCCTATGGACGAGGCATGGTACAGTTCTGTATATGGGAGCCTATGGACGAGGCATGGTACAGTTCTGTATATGGGAGCCTATGGACGAGGCATGGTACAGTTCTGTATATGGGAGCCTATGGGTGAGGCATGGCACTGTTCTGTATATGGGAGCCTATGGACGAGGCATGGTACAGTTCTGTATATGGGAGCCTATGGACGAGGCATGGCACAGTTCTGTATATGGGAGCCTATGGATGGGGAATGGCAGTTCTGTATATGGGAGCCTATGGATGGGGCACAGTTCTGTATATGGGAGCCTATGGATGGGGCACAGTTCTGTATATGGGAGCCTATGGATGGGGCACAGTTCTGTATATGGGAGCCTATGGATGGGGCACAGTTCTGTATATGGGAGCCTATGGATGGGGCACAGTTCTGTATATGGGAGCCTATGGATGGGGCACAGTTCTGTATATGGGAGCCTATGGATGGGGCATAGTTCTGTATATGGCAGCCTATGGATGAGGCACAGTTCTGTATATGGGAGCCTATGGATGGGGCACAGTTCTGTATATGGGAGCCTATGGATGGGGCACAGTTCTGTATATGGGAGCCTATGGATGGGGCACAGTTCTGTATATGGGAGCCTATGGATGGGGCACAGTTCTGTATATGGGAGCCTATGGATGGGGCACAGTTCTGTATATGGGAGCCTATGGATGGGGCACAGTTCTGTATATGGGAGCCTATGGATGGGGCACAGTTCTGTATATGGGAGCCTATGGATGGGGCACAGTTCTGTATATGGGAGCCTATGGATGGGGCACAGTTCTGTATATGGGAGCCTATGGATGGGGCACAGTTCTGTATAGCACTATATCTGCACACAGTAAATGAACCCATAGGCCTCCATTTAGGAATGTTCTAGCTGTGGTGAGACTACAACGCCTATCAGGCTGATGTCAGGGCTTGGTGGGGGTTCCCTTTAGAAGCCTATCCAGCCCCGGGTGCCATGAGGTGAGCCGACTACACACATACCCCTGATGAGTGACAGCTGACTCGCCCCTCCCCTATATACAATGGAGGGGATGCTATGGCTTCCTCTGCTGTGTATAAAGCTTTTTTGTTTGCCTGGTTCCAGCCTGTCCATGTCCTCCCACCTCCCCTGTGCCGGCACTAACTTGTCAGACAGCTCTTCTATCCGCCTTCTTTTCTTCTCCCTAAAAGAGAGAGAGAGAATAAAAGAAGGGTTTGTAGTGCGCTCTCCTGCCTGAGACACGGGGGGAGACGGGGACCCTGACTGCACACACAGATACTCACGGCTCTACAGCATCCGCCATATTTGCCTCAGCCTCTCTCTTCCCACAATGCATCGGCGCCGGGGAGGCGTGGTCAGCGTAGACGGGCCATAAGATGCTGCTGCTGCTGCGACCGCCGCTGCACTCTCACGCGGGACTTTTTTTTTTCCCTTTTATTTCAATAACTTTATTAATAACACGGAGTAAACATAGCGCGAGTCACAGCATCTTTTCAGACATGGGAAATACGGCTGGAAGTAGAAGGTGTCGTGATGTAGCAGAATGGCAGCTGCATGAGAGCCGGCTACAGCGCCCCCTGCTGTCATAGTCATCACTATATGGGGCCTGCCTAAGGCTTTATGGAGACAGGCTATTATATTACATGTTATATAGTGGGAAATCCCCCTTTCTGTTCAGGCTGCTGGGAAAGCTGAGTGGCCACACTGTGGAGCCACAATGGTGTCTTCCATGATCAATGTATCCTTCATCACAGAGGTTGTAACCCAGGTTTTCCAGGCCGCCATATTTACCTTTCAGTGTCCTGGGAAAGCTGAGTAATAGAGAGGGCTGAACATTATCTTTGCCCCAGGCATCTTAGCCTTTCAGGAACCCAGGAAAGCTAGGTAACTGGCACACTGTATATAGAGAGCGTGTATAGCTCCACAAGACCGGGAATCCATCATGTACGTCCCGTGTGCTTCATGGGTCTCCAAACTGCGGCCCTCCAGCTGTTGTAAAACCACAACTCCCATCATGCCTGGACAGCTAAAGCTTTGGATTGGGCTGCCCAGGCATGATGGGAAATGTAGTATTGCAACAGCTGGAGGGCCGCAGTTTGGAGACCCACGATCCGTCAGTCAAATCCCTCCAAGCCAAATAGGTAATATTGACATTAAAGGGGTATTCTGGGAAAAATGTACTTTTCTCCTATCCACAGGAGGAGGTGGCGGGGGTCCGACCCCTGAACCCCCAGCGATCTCTGTATGGGACCCTGACGGCCCTGTTATGAATAGAACCCCGGGTCTGTACTTTGCTCCATAGGAATGAATAGAGCTGTGGGTCATGTGCCGGGGCTCTATTCATAACAGAGCCAGTGGGGTCCGATGCGGAGATGGCCGTGGGGTTCAGTGGTCGGACCCTCACAATCTCTCATGTTTAGGGGAAAAGTTAATTTTTCCCAGAAAACCCCTTTAAGTCACCTGGGAAAGCAGGGTTACATCTTCTGTAAGTTTGCAACAGATGCCACAAAGCAACATTGTTTTGTGTTTTTTACTCAGACGCAGGGAGGCCCACTGGGGGTTTTGTCACACTGGAGGCCAGCCCCTAGTGCTCCATGCTTTGAGATTTGTAATTTACTTCTATTAAAAAAATCTCAAGTGTTCCAGTACTTATCAGCTGATGTATGTCCTGCAGGAAGTGGTGTATTCTTTCCAGACTGGAGAGCAGGAGAGGTTTTCTATAAGGATTTGTTACTACTCTGGGCAGTTCCTGCCATGGACAGAGGTGGCAGCAGAGAGCACTGCGTCAGACTGGAAAGAATACACCGTTTCCTGCAGGACATATAGCAGCTGATAAGTACTGGAAGACTTGAGATTTTTTATTAGAAGTAAATTACACATTTCTGGCACCTGTTGATTTGAAAGAATTCTTTTTGTGAACTACCCCTCTAAACACATATGTGACCAAGCAAACAGCCTATGGTTAGGGCAATAAGAACACTAAATGAAAAGCTTAGAGATTACACAGGTTATGGTTATAGATGGGATATACACGAGATGCATTATATATCCATGTGTAGAAAGCATAGTACAAATAGTACACACCCATCTCTATGGCATGTAAGCTTATATTATTATTATTATTATTATTATTATTATCCATATAGAATAGGTGCACCCTGCAAGAATTAAAGGGCTATCACATCCACTTCTGCACTTTTGGAGGCTGTGGGGAACATTTATCAAACATGGTGTAAAGTGAAACTGGCTCAGTTGCCCCTAGCAACCAATCAGATTCCACCTTTCATTTTCCAGAGTCTGTGAGGAATGAAAGGCGGAATCTGATTGGTTGCTAGGGGCAACTGAGCCAGTTTCACTGTACACCATGTTTAATAAATCTCCCCTTGTGTGTCTCAGTGGGCATATAACATGACACATACATAATGTAATAGGCGCCTAGCTCATGCCCTCCATTGCCAACCACAACATGGCCGACACGCGGCGATCCCAAGCGTCGGGTTTTGCGACGGAGGCAGTGACTGGCTACATCTAGCGCATGCGCCTCCCACCTGCCGGATGAGGTAATCGGGCTGCGGAAGATTTGCGCGCGTGCGCAGTGTCTCTTAAAGCGTTGTGGGCTGCATGAACATGGACGTCCAGGTAGCTCCTCTACGGGCCTGGGATGATTTCTTCCCCGGTACCGACCGGTTTGGCCGACCGGACTTTAAAGACATCTCAAAGTGGAATAACCGAGTTGTCAGCAATCTGCTGTATTACCAGACCAACTACCTGGCCCTGGCCGCAGCTGTCATCTGTCTGGTGGGGTAAGTAGCACGATGCGGCATCTGCTGGTGGGGGGAGCTGACATCTATCGTGCACACTACAATATAGGATGGGGACAACGCCCTCTGGCGGCCGTGCTGGTATCTGTGCTTCTACAGAGACACAAGGCTTCAGATTAATAACTCCTGCTGGACTGGAGAGAGATCTCCTTTTCAGCAGTGTTCATTTCTGGCTATTGGAGGGGTAGCAGCCCTGAATATTGGGGTTATAGCTATTGTACAGGGAAAACAGCTATAACCCCAATATTCAGGGTGTCCTAGTATGTGATCTTTGGCTGTTTTCACATAAGTATATGATGACTGTAAATCCTGTCCCGGCTATGGCTCTAGATACCCGAACTAACAGCATTATAGCAGAACTGTGACCTATTACACGTATGTGAGAGCAGCCTGGGTTCCTGAGTGTGTCTGTATTAGGGCCGGGCGGTGAGGAGCTAAGTAAAGCGGGGTCTGTGGCGTCTGCAACGTCCTCATGTAATGACACAGCATCTACACGGCTGAATCACATCCCAGATGTCACCTGCTAAAGTCTATGCGTCTTCACAGCCCTTAAAGGGGTAGTCCACCAAAAAAAAAATTCTTTCAAATCAACTGGTGCCATAAAGTGCCAGAGATTTGTAATTCACTTCTATTAAAAAATCTCAAGTCTTCCAGTACTTATCAGCTGCTGTGTGTCCAGCAGGAAGTGGTGTTTTCTCTCCTGTCTGACACAGTGCTCTCTGTGGCCTCCTCTGTCCATGTCAGGAACTGTCCAAAACAGGAGCAAATCCTCATAGAAAACCTCTCCTGCTGTCCAGACTGGAAATAATACAACTTCCTGTTGGGCATACAGCAGCTGATAAGTACTGGAAGGCTTGAGATTTTTTAATAGAAGTAAATTACAAATCTCTGGCACTTCATGGCAGCAGTTGATTTGAAAGAAAATTTTTTTGGTGCACTACCCCTTTAAAGTGTCACATTTTTGTTTTTGCAGAAATCAATAGTGCAGGCGATTTTAAGAAACTTTGTAATTGGGTGTTTAGGCAAATCTGCCATTATCTGCACTCAATCTCTCCATCAGAGAACCATGAAGATTGGGGGGAGAGCTTCAAACAGCTTTTCCTGATAAAATGCATTTTTAGCTAATAAACCCAATTACAAAGTTTCTTAAAATTGCCTGTTTAAAGCCGTCCCGCCCACTATGCATATTCATAACTGTATAGCGGGCTCTGTGCAGGACGGCTGCGCAGGGCAGCAGGCCCGTCAGAGACAGGCTGCTTCCTGCACATGCGTGATCCCCCGGGCTGCTGCCGATCCTCCCGGTGGTCACTCAGGACGTGAGTATAAGATAGACTTATGTCTTGAGGGATTTCCCAGGGGATCGCGCATGCGCAGGAAGCAGCCTGTCTCCGACGGGCCTGCTGCCCTGCGCAGCCGTCCTGTACAGAGCCCCCTATGCAGTTATGAATATGCCTAGTGGGCAGGGGGCAGGCCGTGGCGTTGCTCTCTGGCCCAGAGCAACGCCCTAAATGCTCTTATGCTACTAATTTGCGGCCGCCCTCCCGAAGATTACATCACTGTCAGAAGAAATGCGGACGGGGGTCGACACGAATCAGGTATATATAGTGCATCACACTTCGGGTCCACGGGCAGGGAACGCTGGAAAGGGGCCATTCACATACATAACAAAGCTGTATAAATTTGTAATGTGTGTTATTTTGTGAATAATTTCTTAGCGCCGCACTATCCCTTTTAAGGGAGTGTTCACATGTACAAGCTTTTATGATGTGTTCAGTTGCCATCAAATCGGCTGCAATACAGTACGTGTGAAGCTACCCTAAAGGAGGATTTCAAGGAATCTGGGGGAAATAACAGTAACTGTTGTGTGACTGAGCAGAGAACAAACATGGCCCGGTCAGATGACTCCAGATCTCTGTGGTGCCAAATGATGGGAGGGTCAGAATTTGGCACAAGCGACATGAACCATATAATCTTTCTGCCAAGTGTTAACAGGACACACTTGGCAGTCCCCTATATCCAGGCATTGTGGCCGACCAAAATCATCCCTTTATGGCAGCTGGTTACCTTATGGCGGCGGCACTTTCAGCAAGAAACTGCCCTGTGCCATTGACGACATATAGTCATGGATTGGTCCTAGGATGGCATGACGTAATGCCCACCCAGAACATGTCAGCACCTCCATCTAATGTGAGGAGTAATCCTGTCCATATGGGCCGGTATTCCTACACAACAGCTGTAACACTTAGCGGTTCTGGAGGCCAAGAGGAAGTCATTGCCCTGTTTTGTGGCGCTGCTGGCTGGATTGGCAGGTGGCCTGTTGTGTGGCACTGTAGCCTGGATTGGAAGGTGGCGGGCCGTAAGGCACTGTAGCCTGGATTGGCGGGAGGCGGGCTGTGTGGCACAGTAGCCTGGATTGGTGGGTTGTGTGTTACTGTAGCCTGGATTGGCAGGTGGTGGGCTGTAAGGCACTGTAGCCTGGATTGACAGGTTGTGTGGCACTGTAGCCTGGATTGGTGGGAGGCGGGTTGTGTGGCACTGTAGCCTGGATTTGTGGGAGGCGGGTTGTGTGGCACTGTAGCCTGGATTGGTGGGAGGCGGGTTGTGTGGCACTGTAGCCTGGATTGGTGGGAGGCGGGTTGTGTGGCACTGTAGCCTGGGTTGGCGGGCGGCGGGTTGTGTGGCACTGTAGCCTGGGTTGGCGGGAGGCGGGTTGTGTGGCACTGTAGCCTGGGTTGGCGGGAGGCGGGTTGTGTGGCACTGTAGCCTGGGTTGGTGGGAGGCGGGTTGTGTGGCACTGGTCATGCAGCAGTGATGCTGGTAACCACACCTTTTTGGTATAGGAAATGGATGAGTAACAGGCGGCTCATAAGAGGGTTTCTCCAGCAGATTTCTGGCCAAGCATGTGGGGAGGCTGATCTGTGCCAGGAGCCATTTATGTGTGCTTTCTGCAGGATTCCTGCCAGTGGATTACACACAGGTTGTCATCCAGCTTTCTTACACTCCTGAACAGTAATATCCCACCCTCCTGTATCACTGTATGACTAGGGGGTGACAACCTCTAGTCCTGCCTTTATACTGATCACACAGATCTTTGTATTTATGCCAAGCCCTCACATAAGTACAGGTAACAGAGGTCCATCCCGCTCCTGACTTGTCTAGGTTGTCACTACCCCTTTAAGCACCAATCAATCATGCTCCACCTTACAAGTATGTATAGTATATATGAGTATTACACCACTGTATAGTGTATGTATATATTATACCACTGACACTGCTATACGTATAGTGTATATAGGTATTACACCATTGAGACTGCTAGACATATAGTGTGTGTGTGTGTATATATTACACCACTGACACTGCTGTATGTATAGTGTGTGTATATATAAGTATTACACTAATGACACTATATGGCTGTCCCAGTGTTCCAGGTTCTGTGTAGTGTGTACAATGTTAGATGCGTCATAACGTGGGGTAGTGTATAGCTGCCTGTGCTGGATATATGTAATAATCTTTGGATATTATAGCACACTCGGATACTGTAGTGCGGTGCTTCCATATATCAGCCTGCCCTCCTTTGTGGCACCATTCATCACTTCTTAAATATCCCCTCCCTGGCTGTACCCGCTGCCAGCATCAGCTGCCCCGGACAGCCGTGTTTGATGTTGGTTTATGTGTTGTCAGGACGTCCTGCGACATGTAATTCCTTTTTAGTTCAGTTTTCTTCGAGGATCTTGGAAACGGATGCAATCAATAGTTATTGGCACGGCCCTGGAATCCTTTAATGCTGCTGGTGATCCCCGCTGATGCATATAATCCAGGCTGCGACACCTACAGAGGGTCATTCGCGGATAGGCAAATATAGCACGGTTTTCCTTGTAGTGTCACATAATCTTATGTCCTAGGAGTTTGCAGGAAAAGCTAAAGTACAGGTTATCTGGCAGTACATACATACATAGGAAAGTCAGCTCCTTAAAGTGGCAGAGTTATCCCCTGCCCATATAACTATCCGATCGCAGGTCCCTGGTAATCTCAAGGATGAATGAATGCATAGAGTGGCGGCACATGCACATTTTAAGGGGAGACTGGGGTCCTTATTCTCTAGATTATCCCTTATGCAGGGATTGCCCCTTAATCGTGGACAACACTTTTTCATTATGTATTAACATAGTGGTACAGAGTTAGGGCCCTATTCCACGGGACGATTATCTTTCGCATAATCGTTAACAATCTCAAACGACCGCTATTGCGAAAGACCTGAAAACGTTCACTCATTTCCATGGAACGATAATCGTTACTTATGATCGTATTTGCGATCGTTTCTTCTTCGCTATTGCGTTCGTATCAAATGCGAACGATTTGCAAACGTTTTGCGAACGAGCAACGATAAAAATAGGTCCAGGTCTTATAAAGCGATTAACGATTTCTCGTTCGGTCGTTAATCGTTAACTGCATTTCAACCGAACGATTATCATTTAGATTCGAACGATTTAACGCTAATCTGAACGATAATCGTAAGGCTGGATTCACACACAGTAAATTTCAGTCAGTATTTTGCAACCTCAACCAGGAGTGGATTGAAAACACAGAAAGGATCTGTTCACAATGTTGAAATTGAGTGGATGGCCGTCATATAACGGTAAATAACGGCCATTATTTCAATACAATGTCCATTGTTTTAATATAACAGCAAATATTTGCCATTATATGGCGGCCATCCACTCAATTTCATCAGTGTGTGAACAGATCCTTTCTGTGTTTTCAATCCACTCCTGGTTTTGGTTGCAACATGAGGACCACAATACTGACTGAAATATACGTAGTGTGAACCCAGCCTTAATAGGGGTATCTTAATGGCTCCTATTAGTTGTTACATGCTATATATTGTATTATAATCTCTAGTGTGTCCAGCTGCAGGTCATCACTGGAGACAGTCAGCATGCTTGTCATTCACATGGTATAGCCGAGTTACTATAGTATAGTCAGTTTCCCTTGGCGCTGGGCATGTTAGTGCAGTGATCTCCGGTGCAGATGGCTGCTATGTAAAGCTCTCCGTGCCTTGTATTTACGTGGCGTTGGCCTCTGGTTTGCTGGGTTAGGGTGTTGGTCCTGTGAGCGCACATCTGTTAACATTCTGTTCCTGCGCCCTTGGAGATATTCACTTTTCCAGGCCGGTATAAGTAGCTATTTCTGATCTAATTTTAGTTTCCTGCTTATTCAGTCCCACCGCAGATCTGCTGTACGCTGCTAGTAAGGGAAGCCGGCCAAGTTTTCATCGCATTGCAATGAATGTAATGACAGAGTGACTAGAGCAGATGAAGTGTGGCGAGCGGACAGGGAAGGTTTCAGGGGGCAGCAGGAGGATTCTGTTTTTGATTTCTCACTGCCTCCCCCAACCTTTTCCCCCACCCCCGCCCAGGTTTGTCTCAGTGTTGAGTCATAACCCGGGCCTGCAGAAGAATCCTAAAGTACAATCATTGGCCAAAAAAAGGGAAATTTTGGCTGAACACTTAATGTCTTATGGCCTCCTGGCAATTGTTGAGGAGAAAAAAAACAGTATGGTGTGTTTGCTTTCAATATGAACCATGCCTATGTACTCGGGGAGGTGTCTGGCAGTGATATTCTGTCCTCTACCAGGTCAGAATACATTCACGCTCAGCTAAAATGAGTGTGCATATGTGGAGCTAAAGTTAACACACTTTTAGCCCCCAGCTGTCTAAAGTCTATGACAAGCTTTACTTGCAAGATTCAGGAGATGGTCCAGACTGCACAGTCAGGCAGTAGGGGAACCCACTGGTTTGTAGTAGAGCACAATGAAGGAATAAATAGTATAAGACGACTGACAGGAGATCGACATCTAACCACCAGGATACATAAAATCCTGACTGAGCTGAAGTATGACAAGGCTTCATGGGGATATAGAAGCCAATGGGAAAAGGACATCGGTCCAATTAAAGATGAAAATTTGAATAATGTCCTTTGCGGTATATCCAAGGTATCAAGTAACCCCGAACATAGACACAATTCTAAATGGTGCACAGAATTTACTATACTCTATTGTGGAAAGATAGCTCCGGGTGTAATAGGTGCGGGATGGAGGAGGCTGGTCTAATACCTCTTTTTGGTCATGTAAAGTAATAACATCATACTGGGCTGAAGTGGCAAATATAATGGCTCACAAGGGGGTATTTAATGGTATATTATCAATAGAACTGGCCTTGCTTGGGGATGACAATGAGATTAGAGAAAACTAAGCTCTCATAACTAACCTAACGTGGAATCTGGGGCCCCTATTACACGGGATGATTATTGTGTGAAAAATCGTTATATTTTAATTTAAACGATAACCGTTCTGTGCAGGCAACGATCGGAAAATTGTCTATGTGTTGTTGTTTTAGATCTAAGGGCCCTTTTACACAGAAAGATTATCTGCCAAAGATTTGAAGCCAAGGCCAGGACTGGGTTTGAAAAGAGGAGGAATCTCAGGTTTTCCTGTATGACCTGATCTCTGTTTGTAGTCTGTTCCTGGTTTTGGCTTCAAATCTTTGGCAGATAATCTGTCAGATAATCTTTCTGTGTAAAAGGGCCCTAACCCTAAAATTATCGTTAATTGTTCGCTGTAATTCCCCATTCATTCGCTTAAGTTCTGCATTTGTTCACTAATCGTTCAGTGTAATTGCTCATTGTTAATTGTTTTGCTGGGATCAGAAGGAGTAAACTATCATAGTAACGATCGTACCTAATGACTATTGTTCTGTGTAATATGGTTAACGATTTCAAGTTAACAGGTTAACGATAAACAATTTCGTTTGCGTTTTTTTTTTTTTTTTTTTTTTATCGTTAGTCATTAATCATTAAAAATCTCTCCATCTAATAGGACCCGATGTCTCCAGCCACAATATCAGGCAAAGGTGTGTGTGTGGCGCCTGTCTGCCCCACAAAGGGATTGGGAGGGGGTAGGGAGGGGAATTTATTGTATAAATAACTACTGGAGGAGTTGTAATATGGTAATGAAATGTATATCGAATGTTATATATTTCCATGTAGTATGACTTTGTTGTTGATTTTATTTTTATTTTTTAAATGGGAATTTTTGTAAAGGAAAAAAGAATAAAGAATTAAAAAACAAAATATTTTTATTGTCTTATGATTTTGATTTTGGTTTTGGTTTTCTTTCTCTTTCTTCAGCTTTTTAAGTCCATTCAACATGATCCTCGGAGCCACAGTAGTCATCCTCGTCTTCCTGGGGTTTGTGTGGACGTCGCACAATAAGGATTTTGTCCGTAAATTTAAGAAGCAGTATCCCACCCTTTTCGTCATGTCCATCATGTTGTCCAGCTACTTTGTCATCTCTATGTGCGGAGGAGTGATGGTGTTTGTGTTTGGAATAACATTCCCACTTTTATGTAAGTGATTTTTTTACTGCTGATATATTCATTATGACCTTCTGTTGTAGCGTATAAGAGAGAAACCTGAGCTTTGGCATGGGGGAAGTGTCTGGAAGGCCGTCTTCCCGGCTTCCATCTTTGCGGCTTGGCTTAAGCGGCAGTGACTTCCTGCTTTTTGCTTAGTGAGAAAACCCATCTATCAACCTAGAGGTAGGGGGAGCTGAGGACACCACCCTTCAGATGCTTCCCTGATGCCACGGCTAAGGTTTAAAGCTAGGTTTTTCTCTGATATGTAAAACTTGTTTGTTTGGGATTTAGGGAGCCTGTCAGGTTGTCATGCTAACCATAAATCTACTGAAAAGTTTATTTTAAGGCCTCCACACATCCATGGGTGAGACCGTAATGCACAGTTTGTGATTGTTGGCAGCACATCCATGTGCCCCCGCGATCACAGACCACGCACTTCTGATGTAAAGGGGATTCTAGTCTATGGAGCCCCGGACCGCAAAACGTATTAGTGTAGGTCCTATTTTTGTGCTGTCCAGACTCCCGACCACAACACACTGATCCGTTTTCACGGATTTGTGGACAACCTTATTAAAAACAATGTTTCCCTTTTCTAACTGTAAATTAGGATCCTTATTGGATGGAAGAATCTTGTTCCACTGAATACAATATAGTGGCCTAGGCTTACTAAAACTAATTTCTTAGACTAGATAGTTTAAAGGGGAACAGCAGCATGTTAGGACCATTTTCTTTAAAGGGGAACTATCAGCAGATTAGACTAATCTAACCTGCTGTTATGTCCCTACTGCTCAGGAGTCACAGAGGCGGAAGGTGTGTTTCTTACCTTCCTCCTTGGCGCTGCTCCGGTGCTACACAGTCCAGTGAGACCATTAGGAGCACTGCCTGTCCCCATAGCGCTGATCTACCCCCAACGACCCGTCCCTTTCTAATGATAATGAACAGAGCGGGCTGGATTGGCTCTATTTGGGCGGGCAGAGACATACTTTCATCCTCTGTGTCTCCTGTGCAACAGGGACATATCAGCGGGTTAGGTTTGTCTAACCTGCTGATAGTTCTGCTTTAATTTTTTTTTTTCTGTTCTAAATAGACTGAGCTATCCACAGGATAGGTCATAATTTATTGATCAGCACACCTGACACTTGCACTGATCTGGGCCTGAAGCTGTTCTTGTAGTATGCTGCCTGCAGACTGAGTGTCATTTTCAGCATGGTGATCCTCTTTGATGTCTTCCCGCTATCATGTCCCCATGCTGTGATGGGACACATGGACAGAGCTGTGCATATGTACAGAGTTTGTTCTTTTGAGGCAGTGTTATTTCTTGAATATACAAGAGTAGGATCGCCAAAGGTGAAAAAACTTTAAAAATCTCCACCATTAACCTCTCCTGCTCCTTCTGCCCCTCAGTGATGTTCATCCATGCCTCCCTGAGGCTCCGCAACATGAAGAACAAGCTGGAGAACAAGATAGAAGGCGTCGGACTGAAGAAGACCCCAATGGGGATTGTACTGGACGCCCTTGAACAACAGGAAGAAAATTTTGCAAAAATAGCTGACTACATCAGTAAAGTGAAGGAATAAGCACAACGGCCCCCACACATCCCTGCACTCCTCAGTCTTGTACCATATGAGGTTATCTTTTTGTTTCAGTTGTGTGTACTGGGGGCAGCACCTCACTGCCATGTGTTCTTCCCAAAACAATAGGTCTGACATGGAGACCTGGTTTTGTACTGTGTTTCTCAGTGTGACGTGGTTACCCCGCTACTGTATCCACAATGGGGCCAGCTTCTTTTTTGATATCTTATACTAGAACCTTTGTCTTCTACACCTAAACCCACACTCTCTCATGTGGTCTCAGAAATATGGGGGCAACCCTTACCCCCTCCTGCCTCCCTACTGAACAGTACAGAAAGTGTTTCATGTGTTATCATTTCATTGTAATGCTGAGCATTGTTCATTTTGCACTTGCTTTGGATACACAGGAAAGTCCTGTTTGCCTATATAATGACTTTGCCCAAATTTTCAGAGCTAATATATCTATTTTATGTTTTAGCATTCCCCCCTCATTATTATTATTATTATTATTATTATTATTAGCTTTACATTCTTTTCCTTCATTTTGTTGCATAAGCTGTAAAGAGAAATTTGTCGGTCTAAAGGGCTTAACGTAGAGCGTCACGGCCATTTAAATTAAACTTTTGACACGTCTATGCCGCGTGTCGAGTTTATATTGGTCGGGACCTCAGTGCTGAGACCCCCTCTAAGTATTAAAAATTAATGAATTAAAAAAAATAAAATAAATATATATATATATATAGAAAAAAGAGGAGTAGAGGACAGCATCTCTTAGTGCTCAGTTCTTTATTGTGCCAATTTGCTATAAAAGTGCAACGTTTCAGCTCAATGAGCCTATGTCAAGCATGCTTGACAAAGGCTCATAGAGCTGAAACGTTGCACTTTTATAGCAAATTGGCACAATAAAAAACTGAGCACTTTATAAAGAGATGCTGTCCTCTACTCCTCTTTTTTTCTGAATACGATTGGGGGTTGGCCGAACCCCGTGAGGACCGTGCGTCTCGTACTGCATTGCCGCGGATCCAACTTGCATTGTATATGTGTGTGTGTGTGTGTGTGTATATATATATATATATATATATATATATATACATACACACACACACACACACACACCTCTGTGAGAAGCACTTCTCAATATGATTGGAGGGGTCTTAGGACTGAGACTCTGACCATTATAAACTTTTGACACATCATAAGGATATTTAAATTACAGTGATGCTTTAAAGGAGTGCGCTGTGTCATTGCAAATAAAGCTTATTGAAGAGAGCACAAGGTGTCACTGTGTTATCTGTAGCATTCTGTCCCTGACTTCTCATCTGCCCATATGTATTAGGTAAATGTCATCGGATGCTGCCAATAGTGTAATGTTTGTGGGTGCAGCCTGTCACCCTGGGGGATACACTGTGCCTAATACAATGGAAGCTATTGATCACATCGAGTTCTTTTCAATAATTTTTTTTTTTCCTCTTAATAAATTCTTAGATTACAAAGACCCATATTATCGCCCATTCTCCTATGGTCTTATCTCCTTCCATTGTTAATACTGACTATTCGGTAGGTTTACTGTGCCCTATATTTATTGCTAGTGCAGTATTGAAGATGATGCATAACATGAAGAAGCTTGTAGAATTGCACAGTTTTATAAACCACTAAGCCAGTGTGCCAGTCACTATATGGAAGCCACTCTGATTATGGCCTGGGCCCCACACTATGAAAACAGGAGGATGTGGCCATGACTTCTCCTTTTACAATGGGCTTAATATATCTGTATTAATGTAAACCTATTTTGCTTTGATATACTTCTATATTATTATATTTACAATATTAATTTCTTTTAATATATTTCTTTATTTCCTGCAGTTTTTGCACACGTATAAAAGGAAGTCTATGCAAAACCTTACGTCCTATAGAAACCAGCAAATTGTGCATATGGCTGTTTTTGTTTGTTTGCTTTTTTGCACCAAATTTGGTAGGGTATGATCTGGCACAACTGGGGTAACCACAGTCTGAGACCAACACTGTAGGGAAACCCCTTGTTTTTTAACGCTTTTCTCCCTGATCTGGCGATTGTGTTTGAAAAGGTTTTGTAGAATGTAACTGTATAGTAAAGAGGCTTCTAAAAGATAAGGGTATGTTCACACATGAATGAGATTTGTTGGAGGTTTTGATCTCCTTATTGAAGTTAGTTGGGAAAATCTGCGGCATTTTAGCCCTGTGTGAACTTTCTCTTATCCGCATGACCTTTTTTTTTCTGATTGTATTGCAGTGGACGCCATAGTGATCAGTATCATGGAGTAGGCGGCCATTCTCATTATTACTGTGGCACCATGGATTCCCCCAGCTGTTGTAATATACTGATGTACAGTAAGTCATTTATTCTGCCAAAGGGAACGGCTAGGGACTAACCTTTTTATCTTTTATATACCAAGTCCATGCTCCTATTAGAGCTAAATAACCAAAAGGCCATTTGCATTTAAACTGCAAATAGTTGAAAGGGGTTGTCTGGATTAGAACCTATTAGGGAAATATGTCTTTTTGAAGGAATTTGTCTTTTCAGGAGCCTGAATGGGACAAAACAAATTACTGATGTGTAGTAACCAGGTGAATGGAGCCAACTGCTTCCTGTAGATGGATCATCAGTCTAGTTTGCCTGCAAAACCCCTTTTAAAGGGGTTATCCAGTGTTAGAAAAACATGGCTACTTTCTTCAACTCGACTTGTCTCCGATTCAAGTGTAGGTTGCAATTAAGTTCCATTCACTTCACTAGGACTGAGTTGCAAAACTCCTTCCAAACTTGAGACAAGAGTGGTGCTGTCTCTGGAAGAATGTGCACATGCTTTTTCAACACTGGATAACACCTTTTAACAAAAAAAAAAGTGGCTGTAAAGCATGTCTGCATTGGAGGACTTAAAGGGAACCTTTCATCATTTTATGCTGACTGAACCACTGGTTATCCCAAGCAATGTGGCCTTGATTGACGTATTACTTGCTGGTTTGATATAGAGAGGCCACCTGGCACTGCCAAATGACTTGTGGTTCAGGCAGCATGAAAGTGAGGACAGGTTCCCTTTAATTGATAATGTCAGGCACCCTATCCTCTCAAGTTATCATAACTAGACTTCTGTCAAACTCAAGTGTGGTGAGTGTGAAACCAGCTCTATGGTAAGCTAAAGCTGCTTGAACTGGTACTGTAATTGTCGCCCAACTTTTCCCAGAATAAAAGAACTGACAGAGCATCCCAGGGTTTTATATTTAGTTTATTTGATGCTTTATCCGCTATCTAGTTGAATTCAAAAGGGAAAATAAAGCGTCTCTCATAACTGTGGCTTCCTCCATTTTGTGCTTATTCATCTTGCATCCCCACGCCATTAAACATTGTCATCATGTCTGCTATATATAACCTAATTCTCCATCATTTGACTATATTTGTGGCCTAAGAAACTTGCAGAAGGTCCCCATCATGAATATGATTGGACATAATTAGTTTTTTTTTTTTATCTATGACATCAAACAGGAGGTAGAGTAGGACATGTCTCTGCAGCTGTGTACAGGAGTATGCAGTGCTTGGGCTTATGGCCCGCTGGATCACCAGACAGGCTCCTTGTGATGGGGACAAGTTGCAGCCCAGAAAGTGCATTAACTTGCATTGTCTTGGTGCATATAACTGATATAACTTCCTGCTTCACCCAACAACACTATTACTACATGTGTACATACCCTGGAGGGGGTGTTGTAAAGGGCGATACCTCGTGAAGCCCCTCTTTGTTAGCCAGCGTGGAGAGCACTGAGGACGAGGTGCGCTTATGTGACCACCCCCCCCCCCCCCCACCCCGCCCCCATCGTGATGCAGGAGTGTACTTACTGCACGCTGGGTTACTGTTATTAGGGCGTCTAAGAGTCATCCTGACTGATGGACTGTTCATCCCATTTGTCAGACCTTCCTAGCCATGAAACAAATTCTTCCTCTCCTTATCGGCCATACTAGGAAACAATTTGTACCTAACACTTAAAAGATTATACCTTTTTTTTTATAAATGTGCATGGTTTTAAGCAAGTGTTCCCCTTTGACCTCAATTGCTGCTTTTTTGATACACGCACTAATTCCTGCATTTAATCCCAGTGCAGCTGCAACTTCTCTGCACTGTCTGCACTCTTAATGTAACAATCTATCGGAATATATATTGTATCCTAAGACTGACTGTGAAGGAGATCTGTTACATTTATTGTCAGCAAATAATAGGTCATAGGACTTAAAGGGAAACTGTCACAGGGAACTGTCTTTTATCCTACCATGTAAAAAGTCAGAGGTGTGGTCAGGACATTGAAGTTCCCTGGCCTCACCCTACCCTCTTCATCTAGGATTGACAGGTAGGGCTCTCTCTGCAGGCGCCATTCATTCTGATTGTGGTGCTGCCCCAAAGGCGGCACTCACTACCCGCCACAAACCCGATTAATGGCACCTGTTGGGGATTTCAGCTCAGAGAGCCCTGCCTGCCAATGGTAGATGATGCTGGGAGAGGCCATGCAATTTGGGGGAACTTGTGTCCTGGCCATTCTGTGACTCTTGAATATTTGTCAGCAGTTTTCTCTTTAAAAGGAGCTTGGATAGCAGGAGGAGAGTGGAAGATAACCCCTGAGTATAGGATTAGATTGTGATGTGGGTAGGCATAGGAACCCATAGGTTGGCATAGATGCTGGATAAACAAGATGGGACTGGATATAAACAATCTTCATGCTACAGTATCTGTATTATAATCCCACGATTATGTGTTGGACTCAGCTGCAGTAAAGGATCAGTCTGCGCTCCCCTCTTCTTCCGCCCCTCCCTGGTGCCACCCTTAGTAGTAGCCTCAGCCCATGAAGAGTATGACTGTTCCTAGAGGGAAGGCTCACACCCTATATTTCTGACTGCTGAATTCTGAATGGCTTCTCCTATTGGTTTGCTTCTGATGGATTTTCTTTAGGCTATGTTCCCACAACACACTGAAAGCTCAAACAACGGACGGAATTAATGAACATGAACATTAATTCCGGCTGTTGTTTGAGCTTATCAGTCTGTTGTAGTAATAATATATATAGTCCGGTACACATTGTAAATGACCGGTGATTACATATCTGGTAGAACAGATTTGAGGCAATACATTAAAATGCCTTGTGGTTTTAGCTAGGATAGAGGCAGTGCTTGTTCAATGGCGACAAAAGAAACAGGAATTTCTAGCAGCGATGCATGTGTAATGTATAGCATTAGTGCAATATTTCACAGATGTGTATTGAAGCTTTGGAAATGAGAAGCATTTTATTAATAAACTGAAACCTGATGAAACCTAGAATTGTGTGTTGGTTTTCTTTTACAATTTAGAGAAATGAAATTCACTTAGACATATATTTAAAGGAAATTTATCATCAGAAAATGACCAAATCAAGTGTTTGTGTTATACATTTTTAAAGGATTTTTGGTGATGTTTTTTCTAATTCTAAGTGCCTTGTTCTGTGGCTCCTGACATCTGGACGTTCTGCTCAGCCAATCAGTGCACTGTGGCTGGACAGCGAACTCGCAGCGTAAATTCCACTGATTAAGTTATGTATGAAGCTACCCTTAGGCCGCATTCGCAAGTTCCGTGTTCTGCACTGAACATAGACGTGGAATGCATGTAACGGACTTCTCCCCCGCCTGGGCAGCATCTGTGATAAGATGCTGGAAGCGGGGGATCTGTATTCATATGCGCCGCGCTGTAATGACAGAGCCGCGCGGCTGATTCATTACAGCGCTGCGCATATGAATACAGTTCCCCCGCTTCCAGCATCTTATCATAGATGCTGCCCGGGCGGGAATGAAGTCCGTTACATGCATTCCACGTCTGTGTTCCATGCAGAACATGGAACGTGTGAATGTGGCCTTATAGGGGAACTCCAGGTAGAGGTTAAAAAAAAACGAACTTCTGCAAAAGCATATCGCATTACTTACCACTCTATCCCAGTTTTGAATCTCCAAAAAATCAATTTTCTTTTTTTTTGGGGGGGGGGGGGGGGAGTGTGGGGGTGGTCTGTATTATGTTTCTGTACTTCCTGGTTGAGCAGTTCCCTGAATGCAGTACTGTTTCCAGAATGCTTTCCCTCAGCTGTTCATCACAGTCCTCTACCCTGCCCATTCCAGCCCAAATCTGTTACAGAACATCTAGGCTGTGTTCACACATTGCAGTTTCATTGTGTTACTGAATTATTTGCGGTACTTTATCATTTCATTGTGGTCCCAACCACACAGCACTACCTGTTACACCACACAGCACACAGTTACTACCTGTAAGACCACCCAGCACACTGTATTCTCTACCTGTAACACACACAGCACGCTGTATTCTCTACCTGTAACACCACACAGCACACAGTTACTACCTGTAAGACCACCCAGCACACTGTATTCTCTACCTGTAACACACACAGCACGCTGTATTCTCTACCTGTAACACCACACAGCGCGCTGTATTCTCTACCTGTAACACCACACAGCACGCTGTATTCTCTACCTGTAACACCACACAGCGCGCTGTATTCTCTACCTGTAACACCACAACAGCACACTGTATTCTCTAACTGTAACACCACACAGCGCGCTGTATTCTCTACCTGTAACGCTGATATTGCAATAAAGTAAAGAACTTTTTGATTTTATTTCTTCTCCTTTCCAAGCACATATTATGATCAAGCATCTTTTATCTTTGAAGTTGAGCCCCACAATAAGGAGTTTATCCAATATTATCTCAATATTATC
Source organism: Dendropsophus ebraccatus (assembly GCF_027789765.1). Taxonomy (NCBI): domain Eukaryota; kingdom Metazoa; phylum Chordata; class Amphibia; order Anura; family Hylidae; genus Dendropsophus; species Dendropsophus ebraccatus. The sequence continues at coordinate 1,697 of NW_027208492.1, read as the reverse complement.
TTTTCTGGGATATACTGTTTATGCCTTGTTTTTTCTCCAAGTGGGATTGGCATTGCTGGCTCTGATCCTTTCTGCTGGTTTAGCATCATTTACTTGTGTTACTGCATAATTTTTGTGAATACGCTGCTCTACTACAATTAAACTCCCAACAAATGTGAATACAGCCCTAATTTCACTGTAGACTTTGCACAATCAGTGAAATCAGTGCTGCACCTGCTTTCTGGCTGGTCAGAGATGGTGAATCCCTCAGGGGATTGGGGGATCCAGCCAAGCCTCCTGTGATATCACCACCCTGCCCCCTGTCTATAACTTTTAATAGAAAATGTTTTCCTTATGTGGAGTTCCCCTCTAAAGGGAATCTGTAAGCTGCAATTCACATTCCAAACTACTGACACTGTTAGAGATAGCCGTTAGGACAAGGAGACACAGGGGGAGATTTATCAAACTGGTGTAAAGTAGAATTGTCTTAGTTGCCCCTAGCAACCGATCAGATTCTACATTTCATTTATCAAAGAATCTGTGAGAAATGAAAAGTGGAATCTGATTGGTTGCTAGGGGCAACTAAGATAATTCTGCTTTATGCCAACTTGATAAATCTTCCCCATGGCGCCTTTCATATATCCAGCTGTGCTTCCAGAATGTATAAAAATGCTTTTTATTATATAGTAAGAAATGTCAAAGAGGCTTTCCTGAGCTCCTGCATTGCAAGAGCTGTAACACCTCTTTACTCCCCCCTCCCATACCTGACCATGCCTGGGTCCCTTTAAGAGCCAAGGCTGGGTTCACACTACGTTTTTGCAATCCGTTTTTTTTTTTTTTTTTTTTTTTTTTTTTAAGGATGCAACTGTGTGCATCTGTTTTTTAATTGATCAAAACAGATCTTTTTTTTTTTTTGACGGACAAAATACGTGGTTGACCACGTTTTTTGTCCGTCAAAAAATAAACTGATCCGTTTTGACCCTTTTTTAATAATTGAAGTCAATGGAAAAACAGATGCACACAGTTGCATCCTTTTTATGAAAAAAACGGATGAAAAAATGGATTGCAAAAAGTAGTGTAAACCCAGCCTAAGTTGCAGCACCAGCTGCACTCCCATGGATCTCACCATGTTGGGTTCAGCAGAACCATTGTTCCCTTGTTTTGATAGACTGTGGCAAAACTCCACATCTGGTGTAGGCCCAATGTTACGTCTTTACAATAATACGTGTTAAAGAGGGCTGATTGCCGACCTCTCTATCTGTAGCACTTCACTAGCTGGTAACCAAAGCCGAAGAGGCAATTCATAAGATGCCTTTCTAATTGCTGTATTTCAAGTATGACAACCATGTCAACTGTTCTATTTGTGTAGCTGTGATTGATGGGACTGGTTTATTGTGTAGTGAGAACATAACAGCACATAAAAGCTGATTTTTCACAATTACTTTCTAGGTGTGGGTTGTCCTTAAAATGAAAATGGATGAACCCTATTACATACGGGGCACTGAAAATTGGATGAACCCTATTACATACGGGGCACTGAGAAAAACAGTCTCTTATATTCAACCTCGGCACTGTTCCCCGTGAGTTTGAGGTGTAATCCTGAGGGCGGGGCCACAAGCAGTGCTCTGGGGTGCTAGCCCCGCCCCAGTTCTCTAAAGGCTTGTATCAGACATAGGATTACACTTCAAACTGTACGAGAACAATGCAGAGGATGAAGG